>NC_091297.1:42013042-42018042 GCF_038502225.1 Cherax quadricarinatus | reverse complement strand
TCGTTAGGTTCAGAATGATTTTGGCGAAATTATTGTATACACAAATTTTCACTTGTCCTATATGGCAAGTTGAGCGTTGCTATTTATATATATATATATATATATATATATATATATATATATATATATATATATATATATATATATATATATATATATATACATATATATATATATATATATATATGTCGTGCCGAATATGCAAAACTGGTCAATTAGCAAGAACTTATTTAAAATTAAGTCTTTTCTAAAATTTTCTCTTATACGTTTAAAGATATATTTTTTTCATTAATGATGATGTAAAAATTTGTAATTTCGCTCCAAAAGGAACTTAGAAAACTTACCTAACCTTATTATAACAAGCGCAATTTATTTTAGCCTAACCCAACTAAATATATTTTAAATACGTTCACAACAATTTAATACTAAACAAACACAATCAAATATATTTTTTTCGTTAGGTTCAGAATGATTTTGGCGAAATTATTGCATACACAAATTTTCACTTGTCCTATATGGCAAGTTGAGCGTTGCTATTTATATATATATATATATATATATATATATATATATATATATATATATATATATATATATATATATATATATATATATATATATATATATATATATATCGTGCCGAATATGTAAAACTGGTCAATTAGCAAGAACTCATTTAAAATTAAGTCTTTTCTAAAATTTTCTCTTATACGTTTAAAGATATATTTTTTTCATTAATGATGATGTAAAAATTTGTAATTTCGCTCCAAAAGGAACTTACAAAACTTACCTAACCTTATTATAACAAGCGCAATTTATTTTAGCCTAACCCAACTAAATATATTTTAAATACGTTCACGACAATTTAATACTAAACAAACTCAATCAAATATATTTTTTTCGTTAGGTTCAGAATGATTTTGGCGAAATTATTGCATACACAAATTTTCGTTTGTCCTATATGGCAAGATGAGCGTTGCTATTTAAGCCATGATCGCAAGTTCTGCCTATTCGGCACGACATATATATATATATATATATATATATATATATATATATATATATATATATATATATATATATATATATATATATATATATATATATAGATATATATATATATATATATATATATATATATATATATATATATATATATATACATATATACATATATATATATATATATATATATATATATATATATATATATATATATATATATATATATATATATATATATATACATATATATATAAGACCCGAGGTGATGGCACCACAATGAAGGACCTGAGATAAATATTTTCCGAAATAGAAATCAGAACAGCAGTGACGTGCTCTCAGGCAAAGCATTTAGTGAACGATCAACTTAGCACAAAGTTAAACAAGTATGAATTCATCTACACTGTACAATTATGGGTTTATTCCTAAATCACACTAGTCACTGATTGTTATTCAACTTGACTCCAATATATTTTGTTCTGTCACTAATGTAAATGTCTGACTTAATACACCATTCGAGTTCTCTAATTAGTTTTTTTTTTTCTTAAATTCAGTCTTTTTTTCAGAGGATGGTATAGATGCAACGTTTTGTGGAAATTTATTTATCGAGTTATTGCTACAGTTTAGTTTAGTACAACATAATTACGTTTATGAAGAGTGAAGGAACTCAAGGAAATTTGCATGATACAGCAGTACTGTATTAACATTTTTGGTTAAGTACGTTTGTTGTATTTTGGGTTATAAATATGATAGTCTTCATAATTTTTTTAAAACTTGGTAATAAAAGGTTTTGCTTGGTTAAAAGGACGTAAGCAGCTTTACTGGACACTTTTCCACATCTGAAACTTATCCAGTAAATGTCTCAAGTGTGTGACGAACCTGTGTCGTCTCATCAGTGTTCTCGACATTGTTCAATGTAGCTGTAGAACATTTTCCATTCCTTTGGTTATATGCTATTTTATAAACATTGTTTTTTCCTGATCTATGACCTCTGAAGCACAACTCTCACCAACTTGAAAGACAACACTGAAGTTTTAACTCTTTATGATGTGCCGAGTTATTGTGTACATAGAGATAATCATGAATAATTGTGTATACAGAAATAATCATGTATAATGCTAATACCGAATGATTGTGTATACACAAAATCATGCATTTGTATACAGAAATAATCATTCGGTTCGTTGTCAATTTCCATTTTGAATACATTGTTATTTTATAACAATAAAAACATCTAGAAATGATGTGAAGTTATTTTGTTGAAATCCAATAATAATATTTTATGGCCATATTTAGACATTAATAAAGTCTGGCTCCAGCCATTTGTGAAGTGAATTAAATAATCTGGCTACAGTTACTGTTACACTTGGGACAAAATGATTCATTAACATTTTAAATAGTTTTAATTATCAAAAATAAACAGGAATTAATATTGAAATTATATGGAAAGCTCATTAACGTCGGTTTTAATGTTTTATATTATTAGACTGCCTTCAGAATGGTTATTGTTGGTCATATAAGAAAGTTAACCATTTACTGCCTTCTGTAATTCATTCTTCCATTTATGTCACTAAATAAATATGATGCTAAAATACAATAATCGATTAACGGCTTTTGAAAATTTTTGATAGTACTATTTGTTCAAGTTAGTTAATGCGATTAATAAAATGTTTAAATGTAGAATAATTTCCTCGAGCAATTATAGAATTTACACAAGTTATAATTTGGTTCGAGTGAATAATCTCCTGGTTGTTTACACATTCATCCACAAAAACATAATTATTATAATCTTTGCCATGCATTTCGTCTCGAATGTCACGTTAGGCTGCCTTATATCGAGTACAAGATGTTTTTTAAGGGAGGTCTTAAGCAAAAGTTGAAGGTAATAAGAATTGTTCCTCCATAGAAAACGGAACATTGCTTGGTGTCCCCGGCCCCCATCACCATACTTCCAGCTGCTGAGTGCTGGGGGTACTAGGAAGGACCCCCAGATGCTGCCTATACACCCTAACATCATCATCCCTACACCATCTCTACACCATCACCCACATCAAGCCAAGAATAATAGATTACAGGCAGAAGATGGCTCATGGAGATCAACAAGAACACGCTGTAAAGAAAGGTGGGATGTTTTCTTTCTATCTGTATAGAGACTTGTGTGGGTTGGTCTATCTAGCCTTGAAGCCTTAGTGATGGCTATGTAGGAGGGGAGGGAGATGAGGGGATAGGGAAAGAGGGAAGGATGAAGAGAGGGGGGAGAAGGGATGAGATGCGATGGGAGGAGCTTGGAAAAGAGAACAGAAGAATAGTGAGAAATGGGAAGAATATAGAGAAGATAGATGGGAGGAGAAAAGACTTGCGAATAGAATAACTTTTTTGTGTCATCGATGGATTTTGTAAATAAAAATGATACGAAGCTTCTGTAAATATTGTCAGACATACAGTACGTCTTTAATGGAAGAAAGAGAGAGAGAGAGAGAGAGAGAGAGAGAGAGAGAGAGAGAGAGAGAGAGAGAGAGAGAGAGAGAGAAACAGAGAGCACAGTAGTCTAGGCTATTTTTTTTTTTACACAGGGTTTGACAAGGTTAAGGATCCCTAGCTTTATTAACAAGCTATTTACAGGTTAAGGATTCCTACCTTTATTGGCAAGCTAAGAGCTGTTACGTACATCAGCTCATTTGAAAGCATTTTTATTATGAGACATACAAGTAGGGAACAGGATGAAGTTGGAGCCATCTGTGGGCCAAAATTTTCCTGTGATCAACTGACTTTATCTCGTTGACATCATTATGCTGTACGAATGTGTTCCATACTCAAGTCATCCTGGGTATATATGATCTCAGATGGAGTGATGTTCTGGAGAAGGGTACAGCCAGAGTGAAGTTGCTGCTTTCTGCCCGTCTTGTGGCATAAAAACTTGTTTCACGCTGTCCTTGAAGTGGATCTGACCAGGCACTTTACTAAGGAGTTCAGCATTATTAAAGCACAGGTGAACCTCACACACACACACACACACACACACACACACACACACACACACACACACACACACACACACACACACACACACACACACACACACACACACACACGCACACACACGCACACACACACACACACACACACACACACACACACACACACACACACACACACACACACACACACACACACACACACACACACACACACACACACACATACACCACACACACACACATACACCACACACACACACACATACGCACACACACACACACACACACATACACACACACACACACACACACACACACACACACACACACACACACACACACACGGTGGGGGGTAGTTGGGTGGGTGCCAAAGAGAGCAGAAGAAGAAGAAGAAGAAGAAGAAGAAGAAGAAGAAGAAGAAGAAGAAGAAGAAGAAGAAGAAGAAGAAGAAGAAGAAGAACAACAACAACAACAACAACAACAACAACAACAACAACAACAACAACAACAACAACAACAACAACAACAACAACAACAACAACAACAACAACAACAAGCTAGAAATAAGAAGAAAAGAGGAGGTGGCTGAGTCAGTAAAACAAAATCATAAGTGAACAAAGAGAACTAGGAAGAAGGTAAACAAAAGAAATAAAGTGAACTAGGGAAATAAAAAGAAAGTAAAGAGGAAGAGAAGGGAAGTAAGATAAGTTAACAAGATAGAGTTGTCAGCTCAGAAAGAAGGAGAAAAGGAGTTACTAGAAGGGAGAGTAAATACAGTTGGACTGTGATGCATACATGAGACTGCGGGCGGAGGGCACCAACAGCTTGATCGTTCAAGCCAGCAACCAGGCCTGGTCTGAGATGAGGTCGTGGGGGCGATGACCTTCGGAATCAACTCTTGGTAAAGACCAGAGATTTGAGCACGAAAGTGTAAGCAAGGAAGATGTATGCAGTGGAGGTGTAAGGAAAGGAGGTGTTAGGGATAGAGAAGGGGGGGGGGGTTAAGGGAGGGAGGGAGTG
>NC_091297.1:41985542-42008042 GCF_038502225.1 Cherax quadricarinatus | reverse complement strand
AAATATATTTCACTGTGTTTGTTTAGTATTAAATTACTGTAAACGTATTTAAAATATATTTAATTGGGTTAGGCTAAAATAAATTGCTCTTGTTATAATAAGGTTAGGTAAGTTTTCTAAGATTCTTTTGGGGCAAAATTAAAAATTTTTACATTAACATTAATGAAAAAAATATATCTTTAAACGTATAAGAGAAAATTTCAGAAAGGACTTAATTTTAAATGAGTTCTTGCTAATTGACCAGTTTTACATATTCGGCACGACATATATATATATATATATATATATATATATATATATATATATATATGTATATGTATATATATATTTATATATAAATATATATGTATATGTATATATATATTTATATATAAATATATATGTATATGTATATATATATTTATATATAAATATATATGTATGTATATATATATATTTATATATATATATATATATATATATATATAGAGAGAGAGAGAGAGAGAGAGAGAGAGAGAGAGAGTGAGTTAAATGATGGCTCTAAGTCTTTCGTGTTGCAGGCAACACCTTTTCAATAGCGTACCATGCTGTTGAAGGAAAACAGATATCCTCATCGACATACTTGCCCGGATTCTCTATTTCCTCAGTGGCATTGCAAATTCCGGGAAAGGGACTGGCTGTGGCACGAAAGTCACAGAGCTATCATTTAGCTCCCTCCTGTGGATCTTCGTATCTTTTATATGGAGAAGTGGAAAAGAATTCTTCCTCCGTAAGTCATGTGTGTCGGACTAGAATAAATTTAAAATGGAGAACTTTCGTTTTAGGTTACTCTCCCTCGGTGAGATATGGCCGGTTTGTTCATTGTATATATATATATATATATATATATATATATATATATATATATATATATATATATATATATATATATATATATATGTCGTGCCGAATATGTAAAACTGGTCAATTAGCAAGAACTCATTTAAAATTAATTCCTTTCTAAAATTTTCTCTTATACGTTTAAAGATATATTTTTTTCATTAATGTTAATGTAAAAAATTTTAATTTTGCACCAAAAGAATCTTAGAAAACTTACCTAACCTTATTATAACAAGAACAATTTATTTTAGCCTAACCCAACTAAATATATTTTAGATTTGTTTATAATAATTTAATACTAAACAAACACAGTGAAATATATTTTTCTCGTTAGGTTCAGAATGATTTTGGCAAAATTACTGCATACGCAAATTTTCACTTGTCCTATATGGCAAGATGAGCGTTGCTATTTAAGTTCGCAAGTTCTGCCTATTCGGCACGACATATATATATATATATATATATATATATATATATATATATATATATATATATATATATATATATATATATATATATATATATATATATATATATATGATAAATGTAGTAAGAAAAACGGAGAGTATTGCAGTTATGGAGATCAAATTGAAAAATATATATTTGTTTAAGTAAATGTTTTGGCATAAATTCACTTAGTTTTTTATGTTATAACCAAGAGGTTTTTGGCACAATATTCAGAATGGATGAAAAGCATAAATGAGAAGAAGGGAGGAATATTAATATTATTGGTGAAAGATTTGTTGCTAGCAAATGAAACCTTGAATAAATATTTATAAACGTTATTTTACCCGAGTGCACTTAGTAAAGCAACATGCGGGTCAATATAAATCAAAGTAGAATACCTGTTAATGCAACACAAGTGTGAATAACAGCGCAACACTTGTACACACACACACACACACACAAACTCACACATATATATACACACACACACACACACACACACACACAGTGCCCAGGAGCTATGACTCGGCCCCTGCAACCACAATTAGGTGAGTACACATTGTGTGTAACAGCAAGCAACAAATGCCTGAGTTCAGCACACCTCCACACACTGCGTGGAAGCAGTCCTCTGTTTGCATACACGAGCATAAAGATACCGCTCATAACAATCAAAGGTCTCTGGTGGGAGGGAAGGAGGGAGGGAAGGAGGGAGGGAAGGAGGGAGGGAAGGAGGGAGGGAAGGAGGGATGGAAGGAGGGAGGGGCTCTCATCTGCATACACTGATGGCCTACCCAACAAATAAGCCTTCTTGATTGAGGCAACCTATATGAGATATAGAGGTATGCGTGTGTGCGTGTGTGCGTGTGTGCGTGTGTGCGTGTGTGCGTGTGTGTGTGTGTGTGTGTGTGTGTGTGTGTGTGTGTGTGTATGTGTGTGTGTGTGTTGTGTTTGTGTGTGTATGTGTGTGTGTGTGTGTGTGTGTGTGTGTGTGTGTGTGTGTGTGTGTGTGTGTGTGTGTGTGTGTGTGTATGTGTGTGTGTGTGTTTGTGTGTTGTGTTGTGTTTGTGTGTGTATGTGTGTGTATGTGTGCGTGTATGTGTGTGTGTGTGTGTGTGTGTGTGTGTGTGTGTATGTGTGTGTGTGTGTGTGTGTGTGTGTGTGTGTGTGTGTGTGTGTGTGTGTTGTGTTGTGTTTGTGTGTCTGTATGTGTGTGTGTGTGTGTGTGTGTGTGTGTGTGTATGTGTGTGTGTGTGTGTGTGTGTGTGTGTGTGTGTGTGTGTGTGTGTGTGTGTGTTGTGTTGTGTTTGTGTGTGTATGTGTGCGTGTGTGTGTGTTAGTTACCATTTGGTCCTAGGCACATGTCGATTAGACACTAGGCCTGTTGTATGTGTATGCATGTGTGTGTGTGTATGCATGTGTATGTATATATATGTGTGTGTGTGTGTGTGTGTGTGTGTGTGTGTGTGTGTGTGTGTGTGTGTGTGTGTGTGTGTGTGTGTGTGTGTGTGTGTGTGTGTGTGTGTGTGTGTGTGTGTGTGTGTGTGTGTGTGTGTGTGTACTCACCAAGATGCGTTTGAAGGGGTCGGGTCTAAGCTTCTGACCCTGCCTCTTAAACTACAATCACCGGCATTATTGGTTTCTGGCCTGATGGACCTATCATACCTTCTCTTCAAACTGTGTACTGATTTTGTTTCTTCCACTTTATCTAGTTCATTCCATTAATTTACCATCCTAAGACTGAAAAACGTATTTCTCAACATCCCTGCGATTCACTTGTCTTTAGTTTCCATATCTCTCGCCCCCTATTCCTCTCATTTTAAAAAAGTGTGTTCCTATCTGCTTTGCCAAAGCCTTTGACTATCTTCCATGTAATTATTATATATTCCCCTAATTCTTCTCTCGTCTGAAGTCGTCATGTTCAGTTCTTTTAGAATTTCTACATAACTCAATCACCTCAGCTCTGTGACTAGTCTTATTGCAAACCTTTCGACTTTTTCTAGTTTTCGTTTATGCGAGATCAGGTGAGGGATCCATGATGGTGCTGCATACTCTACGATGGGCCTAACTTATGTAATGTTGAGAGTCATAAACGACTCTTCATTGAGGTTACTGAAGGCATGTGTGTGTGTGTGTGTATGTGTGTGTGTGTGTGTGTGTGTGTGTGTGTGTGTGTGTATGTGTGTGTGTGTGTGTGTGTGTGTGTTGTCCTTGTCATCCTTAGGTCTTTTACGGGAAGCGGTCTGGGAAATCATGCTGTTGGACCACCTCCCTACAGACAGCAATGATCTGGGACCTCACCCTGCGGGACCACTTCCCTATAGACAGCAGTGATCTGGGACCTCACCCTTTGGGACGACCTCCCTACAGACAGCAGTGGTCTGGAGCCTCACCCTGTGGGACCACTTCCCTACAGACAGCAATGGTGTGAGACCTCACCCTGTGGGACCACCTCCCTATAGACAGCAGTGATCTGGGACCTCACTCTGTGGGACGACCTCCCTACAGACAGCAGTGGTCTGGAGCCTCACCCTGTGGGACCACCTCCCTACAGATAGCAATGGTGTGGGACCTCACCCTGTGGGACCACCTCCCTATAGACAGCAGTGATCTGGGACCTCACCCTGTGGGATGACCTCCCTACAGGCAGGATTGATCTGGGACCTCACCTGTGGAACCACCTCCCTAATCACTGACTCGGGTCTTGACAAGACGACAGGGGTGAGATAGCCACTGTGTAAACCCCTCCGTGGCCTGTATGGCTGTCAGGGCTCGAAACCTCACTGCCTTGAGACATGGGGAAAATATAGAAGGAAGGGGGGTGAGATAAGGAATAGAGAAAATGAAGGGGAGGGAAAAGGGGGTGAAAGGGAGGGGGGCACAGATTTTGCTCTCATATGTGACTGTGGAAGGGGATTATTTATGGATTGTATACATACAATACATACGTACATACATGCACACAGGACTAGGATTGGAGACTCGACCCTAGCAGCCACAAATAAGTTAGAACAGACACACACACACACACACACACACACACACACACACACACACACACACACACACACACACACACACACATTTCCAAACCTTAATGGTATACAAACCGGCGGTTCTGTGGTCACACACTTTCCCTAGCAGTATATTCATGAGCAAAGAAAAAGTAAATAATCTTTGTAGATTTCTCTCTCGTGAAATATTTAAAAAAAAAGGAAGGTTCAGTGAACGCTGAAGTTGCTGCAGCTTATCTGAGCCTCGTAGAGATGAGAGAGAGAGAGAGAGAGAGAGAGAGAGAGAGAGAGAGAGAGAGAGAGAGAGAGAGAGAGAACATTTAGAAACTCACATATGTAGAAGTCTTACTCATTTCTTGATATTTTAACGTTTCTCGCTTTTTTCTGTGTTTTTGGGTGTCTATCAAAGTGTAGACAAATTTAATAGCGCGGTGAAAGATGGACGAGGAAAATAAGCACAAACAAGGATACGTGAAGGATAGCGAGGAGTGATGGACTGCAACTTCTGAATACTGATTCCTCAGAAGAATATCCTCCACTGGTGGAGTGTTTATGTAGCTAGCTCGGCCTCCACTGGTGGAGTGTTTATGTAGCTAGCTCGGCCTCCACTGGTGGAGTGTTTGTGTAGCTAGCTCGGCCTCCACTGGTGGAGTGTTTGTGTAGCTAGCTCGGCCTCCACTGGTGGAGTGTTTGTGTAGCTAGCTCGGCCTACACTGGTGGAGTGTTTATGTAGCTAGCTCGGCCTCCACTGGTGGAGTGTTTGTGTAGCTAGCTCGGCCTCCACTGGTGGAGTGTTTGTGTAGCTAGCTCGGCCTCCACTGGTGGAGTGTTTGTGTAGCTAGCTCGGCCTCCACTGGTGGAGTGTTTATGTAGCTAGCTCGGCCTCCACTGGTGGAGTGTTTGTGTAGCTAGCTCGGCCTCCACTGGTGGAGTGTTTGTGTAGCTAGCTCGGCCTCCACTGGTGGAGTGTTTATGTAGCTAGCTCGGCCTCCACTGGTGGAGTGTTTATGTAGCTAGCTCGGCCTCCACTGGTGGAGTGTTTATGTAGCTAGCTCGGCCTCCACTGGTGGAGTGTTTATGTAGCTAGCTCGGCCTCCACTGGTGGAGTGTTTGTGTAGCTAGCTCGGCCTCCACTGGTGGAGTGTTTGTGTAGCTAGCTCATCCTACACTGGTGGAGTGTTTGTGTAGCTAGCTCGGCCTCCACTGGTGGAGTGTTTGTGTAGCTAGCTCGGCCTACACTGGTGGAGTGTTTGTGTAGCTAGCTCGGCCTCCACTGGTGGAGTGTTTATGTAGCTAGCTCGGCCTCCACTGGTGGAGTGTTTGTGTAGCTAGCTCGGCCTCCACTGGTGGAGTGTTTATGTAGCTAGCTCGGCCTCCACTGGTGGAGTGTTTGTGTAGCTAGCTCGGCCTACACTGGTGGAGTGTTTGTGTAGCTAGCTCGGCCTCCACTGGTGGAGTGTTTGTGTAGCTAGCTCGGCCTACACTGGTGGAGTGTTTATGTAGCTAGCTCGGCCTACACTGGTGGAGTGTTTGTGTAGCTAGCTCGGCCTCCACTGGTGGAGTGTTTGTGTAGCTAGCTCGGCCTCTACTGGTGGAGTGTTTATGTAGCTAGCTCGGCCTCCACTGGTGGAGTGTTTGTGTAGCTAGCTCGGCCTCTACTGGTGGAGTGTTTATGTAGCTAGCTCGGCCTCTACTGGTGGAGTGTTTATGTAGCTAGCTCGGCCTCTACTGGTGAAGTGTTTATGTAGCTAGCTCGGCCTACACTGGTGGAGTGTTTATGTAGCTAGCTCGGCCTCTACTGGTGGAGTGTTTATGTAGCTAGCTCGGCCTCCACTGGTGGAGTGTTTATGTAGCTAGCTCGGCCTCCACTGGTGGAGTGTTTGTGTAGCTAGCTCGGCCTCCACTGGTGGAGTGTTTGTGTAGCTAGCTCGGCCTCCACTGGTGGAGTGTTTGTGTAGCTAGCTCGGCCTCCACTGGTGGAGTGTTTATGTAGCTAGCTCGGCCTCCACTGGTGGAGTGTTTGTGTAGCTAGCTCGGCCTCTACTGGTGGAGTGTTTATGTAGCTAGCTCGGCCTCCACTGGTGGAGTGTTTATGTAGCTAGCTCGGCCTCCACTGGTGGAGTGTTTATGTAGCTAGCTCGGCCTCCACTGGTGGAGTGTTTATGTAGCTAGCTCGGCCTCCACTGGTGGAGTGTTTATGTAGCTAGCTCGGCCTCCACTGGTGGAGTGTTTATGTAGCTAGCTCGGCCTCCACTGGTGGAGTGTGTGTGTAGCTAGCTCGGCCTACACTGGTGGAGTGTTTATGTAGCTAGCTCGGCCTCCACTGGTGGAGTGTTTGTGTAGCTAGCTCGGCCTCCACTGGTGGAGTGTTTGTGTAGCTAGCTCGGCCTCCACTGGTGGAGTGTTTGTGTAGCTAGCTCGGCCTCCACTGGTGGAGTGTTTATGTAGCTAGCTCGGCCTACACTGGTGGAGTGTTTGTGTAGCTAGCTCGGCCTACACTGGTGGAGTGTTTGTGTAGCTAGCTCGGCCTACACTGGTGGAGTGTTTATGTAGCTAGCTCGGCCTACACTGGTGGAGTGTTTATGTAGCTAGCTCGGCCTCCACTGGTGGAGTGTTTGTGTAGCTAGCTCGGCCTCCACTGGTGGAGTGTTTGTGTAGCTAGCTCGGCCTCCACTGGTGGAGTGTTTGTGTAGCTAGCTCGGCCTCCACTGGTGGAGTGTTTATGTAGCTAGCTCGGCCTACACTGGTGGAGTGTTTGTGTAGCTAGCTCGGCCTACACTGGTGGAGTGTTTGTGTAGCTAGCTCGGCCTACACTGGTGGAGTGTTTATGTAGCTAGCTCGGCCTACACTGGTGGAGTGTTTGTGTAGCTAGCTCGGCCTCCACTGGTGGAGTGTTTGTGTAGCTAGCTCGGCCTCCACTGGTGGAGTGTTTATGTAGCTAGCTCGGCCTACACTGGTGGAGTGTTTGTGTAGCTAGCTCGGCCTCCACTGGTGGAGTGTTTGTGTAGCTAGCTCGGCCTCCACTGGTGGAGTGTTTATGTAGCTAGCTCGGCCTACACTGGTGGAGTGTTTATGTAGCTAGCTCGGCCTCCACTGGTGGAGTGTTTATGTAGCTAGCTCGGCCTCCACTGGTGGAGTGTTTGTGTAGCTAGCTCGGCCTACACTGGTGGAGTGTTTATGTAGCTAGCTCGGCCTCCACTGGTGGAGTGTTTGTGTAGCTAGCTCGGCCTCCACTGGTGGAGTGTTTGTGTAGCTAGCTCGGCCTCCACTGGTGGAGTGTTTGTGTAGCTAGCTCGGCCTCCACTGGTGGAGTGTTTATGTAGCTAGCTCGGCCTACACTGGTGGAGTGTTTGTGTAGCTAGCTCGGCCTACACTGGTGGAGTGTTTGTGTAGCTAGCTCGGCCTACACTGGTGGAGTGTTTATGTAGCTAGCTCGGCCTACACTGGTGGAGTGTTTATGTAGCTAGCTCGGCCTCCACTGGTGGAGTGTTTGTGTAGCTAGCTCGGCCTCCACTGGTGGAGTGTTTGTGTAGCTAGCTCGGCCTCCACTGGTGGAGTGTTTGTGTAGCTAGCTCGGCCTCCACTGGTGGAGTGTTTATGTAGCTAGCTCGGCCTACACTGGTGGAGTGTTTGTGTAGCTAGCTCGGCCTACACTGGTGGAGTGTTTGTGTAGCTAGCTCGGCCTACACTGGTGGAGTGTTTATGTAGCTAGCTCGGCCTACACTGGTGGAGTGTTTGTGTGGCTAGCTCGGCCTCCACTGGTGGAGTGTTTGTGTAGCTAGCTCGGCCTCCACTGGTGGAGTGTTTTTGTAGCTAGCTCGGCCTACACTGGTGGAGTGTTTGTGTAGCTAGCTCGGCCTCCACTGGTGGAGTGTTTGTGTAGCTAGCTCGGCCTCCACTGGTGGAGTGTTTATGTAGCTAGCTCGGCCTACACTGGTGGAGTGTTTGTGTAGCTAGCTCGGCCTCCACTGGTGGAGTGTTTGTGTAGCTAGCTCGGCCTCCACTGGTGGAGTGTTTGTGTAGCTAGCTCGGCCTACACTGGTGGAGTGTTTGTGTAGCTAGCTCGGCCTACACTGGTGGAGTGTTTGTGTAGCTAGCTCGGCCTCCACTGGTGGAGTGTTTATGTAGCTAGCTCGGCCTACACTGGTGGAGTGTTTGTGTAGCTAGCTCGGCCTCCACTGGTGGAGTGTTTGTGTAGCTAGCTCGGCCTCCACTGGTGGAGTGTTTATGTAGCTAGCTCGGCCTCCACTGGTGGAGTGTTTGTGTAGCTAGCTCGGCCTCCACTGGTGGAGTGTTTATGTAGCTAGCTCGGCCTCCACTGGTGGAGTGTTTATGTAGCTAGCTCGGCCTCCACTGGTGGAGTGTTTATGTAGCTAGCTCGGCCTCCACTGGTGGAGTGTTTATGTAGCTAGCTCGGCCTACACTGGTGGAGTGTTTGTGTAGCTAGCTCGGCCTCCACTGGTGGAGTGTTTATGTAGCTAGCTCGGCCTACACTGGTGGAGTGTTTGTGTAGCTAGCTCGGCCTCCACTGGTGGAGTGTTTGTGTAGCTAGCTCGGCCTCCACTGGTGGAGTGTTTATGTAGCTAGCTCGGCCTACACTGGTGGAGTGTTTGTGTAGCTAGCTCGGCCTCCACTGGTGGAGTGTTTGTGTAGCTAGCTCGGCCTCCACTGGTGGAGTGTTTATGTAGCTAGCTCGGCCTCCACTGGTGGAGTGCTTGTATAGCTAGCTCGGCCTCCACTGGTGGAGTGTTTGTGTAGCTATCTCGGCCTCTACTGGTGGAGTGTTTATGTAGCTAGCTCTGCCTCCACCGGTGGAGTGTTTATGTAGCTAGCTCGGCCTCTACTGGTGGAGTGTTTGTGTAGCTAGCTCGGCCTCTACTGGTGAAGTGTTTATGTAGCTAGCTCTGCCTCCACTGGTGGAGTGTTTATGTAGCTAGCTCTGCCTCCACCGGTGGAGTGTTTATGTAGCTAGCTCGGCCTCTACTGGTGGAGTGTTTGTGTAGCTAGCTCGGCCTCCACTGGTGGAGTGTTTGTGTAGCTAGCTCGGCCTCTACTGGTGGAGTGTTTGTGTAGCTAGCTCGGCCTCCACTGGTTGAGTGTTTGTGTAGCTAGCTCGGCCTCTACTGGTGGAGTGTTTGTGTAGCTAGCTCGGCCTCCACTGGTGGAGTGTTTGTGTAGCTAGCTCGGCCTACACTGGTGGAGTGTTTGTGTAGCTAGCTCGGCCTACACTGGTGGAGTGTTTGTGTAGCTAGCTCGGCCTCCACTGGTGGAGTGTTTGTGTAGCTAGCTCGGCCTACACTGGTGGAGTGTTTGTGTAGCTAGCTCGGCCTACACTGGTGGAGTGTTTGTGTAGCTAGCTCGGCCTCCACTGGTGGAGTGTTTGTGTAGCTAGCTCGGCCTACACTGGTGGAGTGTTTATGTAGCTAGCTCGGCCTACACTGGTGGAGTGTTTGTGTAGCTAGCTCGGCCTCCACTGGTGGAGTGTTTGTGTAGCTAGCTCGGCCTACACTGGTGGAGTGTTTGTGTAGCTAGCTCGGCCTACACTGGTGGAGTGTTTGTGTAGCTAGCTCGGCCTCCACTGGTGGAGTGTTTGTGTAGCTAGCTCGGCCTCCACTGGTGGAGTGTTTGTGTAGCTAGCTCGGCCTCCACTGGTGGAGTGTTTGTGTAGCTAGCTCGGCCTACACTGGTGGAGTGTTTGTGTAGCTAGCTCGGCCTACACTGGTGGAGTGTTTGTGTAGCTAGCTCGGCCTCCACCGGTGGAGTGTTTATGTAGCTAGCTCGGCCTCCACCGGTGGAGTGTTTATGTAGCTAGCTCGGCCTCTACTGGTGAAGTGTTTATGTAGCTAGCTCGGCCTCCACCGGTGGAGTGTTTATGTAGCTAGCTCGGCCTCCACCGGTGGAGTGTTTATGTAGCTAGCTCGGCCTCTACTGGTGAAGTGTTTATGTAGCTAGCTCGGCCTACACTGGTGGAGTGTTTGTGTAGCTAGCTCGGCCTCCACCGGTGGAGTGTTTATGTAGCTAGCTCGGCCTCTACTGGTGAAGTGTTTCTGTAGCTAGCTCGGCCTACACTGGTGGAGTGTTTGTGTAGCTAGCACGGCCTCCACCGGTGGAGTGTTTATGTAGCTAGCTCGGCCTCTACTGGTGAAGTGTTTATGTAGCTAGCTCGGCCTACACTGGTGGAGTGTTTATGTAGCTAGCTCGGCCTCTACTGGTGGAGTGTTTATGTAGCTAGCTAGGCCTCCACCGGTGGAGTGTTTATGTAGCTAGCTCGGCCTCTACTGGTGGAGTGTTTATGTAGCTAGCTCGGCCTCCACCGGTGGAGTGTTTATGTAGCTAGCTCGGCCTCTACTGGTGGAGTGTTTATGTAGCTAGCTCGACCTCCACCGGTGGAGTGTTTATGTAGCTAGCTCGGCCTCAACCGGTGAGTGTGTATGTAGCTAGCTCGGCCTCAACCGGTGAGTGTGTATGTAGCTAGCTAGGCCTCCACCCGTGAAGTGTTTATGTAGCTAGCTCGGCCTCTACTGGTGGAGTGTTTATGTAGCTAGCTCGACCTCCACCGGTGGAGTGTTTATGTAGCTAGCTCGGCCTCCACCGGTGAGTGTTTATGTAGCTAGCTCGGCCTCTACTGGTGGAGTGTTTATGTAGCTAGCTCGGCCTCCACCGGTGGAGTGTTTATGTAGCTAGCTCGGCCTCAACCGGTGAGTGTTTTTGTAGCTAGCTCGGCCTCCACCGGTGGAGTGTTTATGTAGCTAGCTCGGCCTCCACCGGTGGAGTGTTTATGTAGCTAGCTCGGCCTCCACCGGTGAGTGTTTATGTAGCTAGCTCGGCCTCCACCGGTGAGTGTGTATGTAGCTAGCTCGGCCTCCACCGGTGAGTGTGTATGTAGCTAGCTCGGCCTCCACCGGTGAGTGTGTATGTAGCTAGCTCGGCCTCCACCGGTGAGTGTGTATGTAGCTAGCTCGGCCTCAACCGGTGAGTGTGTATGTAGCTAGCTCGGCCTCCACCGGTGAGTGTGTATGTAGCTAGCTCGGCCTCCACCGGTGAGTGTGTATGTAGCTAGCTCGGCCTCCACCGGTGAGTGTGTATGTAGCTAGCTCGGCCTCCACCGGTGAGTGTTTATGTAGCTAGCTCGGCCTCTACTGGTGGAGTGTTTATGTAGCTAGCTCGGCCTCTACTGGTGGAGTGTTTATGTAGCTAGCTCGGCCTCCACCGGTGGAGTGTTTATGTAGCTAGCTCGGCCTCCACCGGTGAGTGTTTATGTAGCTAGCTCGGCCTCTACTGGTGGAGTGTTTATGTAGCTAGCTCGGCCTCTACTGGTGGAGTGTTTATGTAGCTAGCTCGGCCTCCACCGGTGAGTGTGTATGTAGCTAGCTCGGGCTCTACTGGTGGAGTGTTTATGTAGCTAGCTCGGCCTCTACTGGTGGAGTGTTTATGTAGCTAGCTCGGCCTCTACTGGTGGAGTGTTTATGTAGCTAGCTCGGCCTCTACTGGTGGAGTGTTTATGTAGCTAGCTCGGCCTCTACTGGTGGAGTGTTTATGTAGCTAGCTCGGCCTCCACCGGTGAGTGTGTATGTAGCTAGCTCGGCCTCTACTGGTGGAGTGTTTATGTAGCTAGCTCGGCCTCTACTGGTGGAGTGTTTATGTAGCTAGCTCGGCCTCTACTGGTGGAGTGTTTATGTAGCTAGCTCGGCCTCTACTGGTGGAGTGTTTATGTAGCTAGCTCGGCCTCCACAGGTGAGTGTGTATGTAGCTAGCTCGGCCTCTACTGGTGGAGTGTTTATGTAGCTAGCTCGGCCTCTACTGGTGGAGTGTTTATGTAGCTAGCTCGGCCTCTACTGGTGGAGTGTTTATGTAGCTAGCTCGGCCTCTACTGGTGGAGTGTTTATGTAGCTAGCTCGGCCTCCACCGGTGAGTGTGTATGTAGCTAGCTCGGCCTCCACCGGTGAGTGTGTATGTAGCTAGCTCGGCCTCCACCGGTGGAGTGTTTATGTAGCTAGCTCGGCCTCCACCGGTGAGTGTGTATGTAGCTAGCTCGGCCTCTACTGGTGGAGTGTTTATGTAGCTAGCTCGGCCTCCACCGGTGAGTGTGTATGTAGCTAGCTCGGCCTCCACCGGTGAGTGTGTATGTAGCTAGCTCGGCCTCCACCGGTGAGTGTGTATGTAGCTAGCTCGGCCTCTACTGGTGGAGTGTTTATGTAGCTAGCTCGGCCTCCACCGGTGAGTGTGTATGTAGCTAGCTCGGCCTCCACCGGTGAGTGTGTATGTAGCTAGCTCGGCCTCCACCGGTGAGTGTGTATGTAGCTAGCTCGGCCTCCACCGGTGAGTGTGTATGTAGCTAGCTCGGCCTCCACCGGTGAGTGTGTATGTAGCTAGATCGGCCTCCACCGGTGGGGTGTTTATGTAGCTAGCTCGGCCTCCACCGGTGGAGTGTTTATGTAGCTATCTCGGCCTCTACTGATGGAGTGTTTATGTAGCTAGCTCGGCCTCCACCGGTGAGTGTTTATGTAGCTAGCTCGGCCTCTACTGGTGGAGTGTTTATGTAGCTAGCTCGGCCTCTACTGGAGGAGTGTTTAAGTAGCTAGCTCGGCCTTCACCGGTGAGTGTGTATGTAGCTAGCTCGGCCTCCACCGGTGGAGTGTTTATGTAGCTAGCTCGGCCTCCACTGGTGGAGTGTTTATGTAGCTAGCTCGACCTCTACTGGTAGAGTGTTTATGTAGCTAGCTCGGCCTCTACTGGTGGAGTGTTTATGTAGCTAGCTCGGCCTCTACTGGTGGAGTGTTTATGTAGCTAGCTCGGCCTCCACCGGTGAGTGTGTATGTAGCTAGCTCGGCCTCTACTGGTGGAGTGTTTATGTAGCTAGCTCGGCCTCTACTGGTGGAGTGTTTATGTAGCTAGCTCGGCCTCTACTGGTGGAGTGTTTATGTAGCTAGCTCGGCCTCTACTGGTGGAGTGTTTATGTAGCTAGCTCGGCCTCCACCGGTGAGTGTGTATGTAGCTAGCTCGGCCTCCACCGGTGAGTGTTTATGTAGCTAGCTCGGCCTCCACCGGTGGAGTGTTTATGTAGCTAGCTCGGCCTCCACCGGTGAGTGTGTATGTAGCTAGCTCGGCCTCTACTGGTGGAGTGTTTATGTAGCTAGCTCGGCCTCCACCGGTGAGTGTGTATGTAGCTAGCTCGGCCTCCACCGGTGAGTGTGTATGTAGCTAGCTCGGCCTCCACCGGTGAGTGTGTATGTAGCTAGCTCGGCGTCTACTGGTGGAGTGTTTATGTAGCTAGCTCGGCCTCAACCGGTGAGTGTGTATGTAGCTAGCTCGGCCTCCACCGGTGAGTGTGTATGTAGCTAGCTCGGCCTCCACCGGTGAGTGTGTATGTAGCTAGCTCGGCCTCCACCGGTGAGTGTGTATGTAGCTAGCTCGGCCTCCACCGGTGAGTGTGTATGTAGCTAGATCGGCCTCCACCGGTGGGGTGTTTATGTAGCTAGCTCGGCCTCCACCGGTGGAGTGTTTATGTAGCTAGCTCGGCCTCTACTGATGGAGTGTTTATGTAGCTAGCTCGGCCTCCACCGGTGAGTGTTTATGTAGCTAGCTCGGCCTCTACTGGTGGAGTGTTTATGTAGCTAGCTCGGCCTCTACTGGAGGAGTGTTTAAGTAGCTAGCTCGGCCTTCACCGGTGAGTGTGTATGTAGCTAGCTCGGCCTCCACCGGTGGAGTGTTTATGTAGCTAGCTCGGCCTCCACTGGTGGAGTGTTTATGTAGCTAGCTCGACCTCTACTGGTGGAGTGTTTATGTAGCTAGCTCGAACTCCACTGGTGGAGTGTTTATGTAACTAGCTCGGACTACACTGGTGGAGTGTTTATGTAGCTAGCTCGGCCTCCACTGGTGGAGTGTTTATGTAGCTAGCTCGGCCTCCACCGGTGTGTATGTAGCTAGCTCGGCCTCCACCGGTGGAGTGTTTATGTAGCTAGTTCGGCCTCCACCGGTGAGTGTGTATGTAGCTAGCTCGGCCTCCACTGGTGGAGTGTTCATGTAGCTAGCTCGGCCTCCACCGGTGAGTGTGTATGTAGCTAGCTCGGCCTGTACCGGTGGAGTGTTTATGTAGCTAGCTCGGCCTCCACTGGTGGAGTGTTTATGTAGCTAGCTCGGCCTCCACTGGTGGAGTGTTTATGTAGCTAGCTCGGCCTGCACTTGCTGCTTCTCTGAGTGAAAACAAAGACACACACACTGATTGATAACAGTGACGCACTATGAGTGATAACAGTAACAGACACTAATAACAATAACATACACTGGGTAATAACAATAACATACACTGGGTAATAACAATAACATACACTGGGTAATAACAATAACATACACTGAGTAATAACAATAACATACACTGAGTAATAACAATAACATACACTGAGTAATAACAATAACATACACTGAGTAATAACAATAACATACACTGGGTAATAACAATAACATACACTGGGTAATAACAATAACATACACTGGGTGATAACAATAACATACACTGAGTAATAACAATAACATACACTGAGTAATAACAATAACATACACTGGGTAATAACAAAAACATACACTGGGTAATAACAATAACATACACTGAGTAATAACAATAACATACACTGGGTAATAACAATAACATACACTGGGTGATAACAATAACATACACTGGGTGATAACAATGACACTGTTTCTTCAACACAGCGAGGTAAACACCTGTTAAATATGAGTCTCAAAGTTCTGATTAATACTTTGAAAGTTGTAAAAGTTGTAGTTGTGGTCAACATCTGTGACCTTGCAATCACTGATTTACTTGTGACAAAATTATCAAACAAAGAACAAGATTTTTCCCCTTTAAACGATGTTTGATGATTTTCACTGATTTCGAGTCCACAAAAATCTAATTCGTCTTGTTTGTATGACCCTTCCAATAAATCATACTCTTCATTTTATAAGTCTACCAAAAACTTAATACCTCATTGTAAGAATGTAAAAACCATATTCGTCAATGCAGGACTCCAGACAAATAATTTTCGTCAGTGTAGGGCTGTACAAAAATTATATTCGTGTGTGTGTAGGGCTGTACAAAAATCACATTCTTAAATACAGGGCTGTACAAGAATCATATTCGTCAGTGAAGAGTTCTCACAAGTAGGTTCCTCTCCTCCTATACTAGAAGTCAAGTGAAATCTATTCATCATATCCCCCATCCCTGACCTCTGATGAATGCTGCAAGCATCAGCCTTCCACCATAAGGCTACATTTCTCTTTTATTCCGAGCAAATTAAGCAGCAGTTCGTGTACACTGCTCGTGTATACCACACATGGAACACTTCAATATCTTGTCTTCGTGGCTGAAATAAACAGTGAGAGAGATGAATTGTGGCAAGAGTAAAACATCACCTTCAGTAGCACTCAATAGCACTCTTCTGACTCTTAACCTGGCCGCTGTCCTGTCTTCTAGTTTTTCACATGGACAGTCGCCTGTCTTCTGAGCCTTCACCTGGACTATCGCCTGTCATCTCCCCATCCTCCCATGTTTCTGTTACTCGCTACTTGACGGTGGTCCAGAACAACCCGAAACGTTTTCTAAGATTTTCTCTCCTAAATGCAGGATAGTTGTCAGGGTTGTCACTGTACGCCAACTTCCTGTAAATTAGCTTCCTGTAAATCAACTTCCTCTAAATCAACTTCCTGTATCAACTTCATGTAAATCAACTTCCTATAAATCAACTTCTTGTACATCAACTTTTTATCAATCAACTTCCTGTAAATCAACTTCCAGTAAATTAACTTCTATAAATCCTCCTCCTGTGAATCAACTTGCAAATTAACTTCTTAAAAATTAACTTTCTGTAAATCAACTTCCTATATATCAACTTCCGTAAATAAACTTCCTGTAAATCAACTTCTTGAAATTTAACTTTTTGTAAATATTTTTTTTTAAATAAACTTCCTATAAACCAAGTTCCTGTAAATTAATTTCCTCTAAATTAACTTCTTAAAAATAAACTCCTGTAAATCAACTTCCAGTAAATCAACTTCCTGGAAATCAACTTCCTGGAAATCAGCTTCTTGAAAATTAACTTTTTGTAAATAATTTTTTTTTAAATAAACTTCCTGTAAATTAATTTCCTCTAAATTAACTTCTTAAAAATAAACTGTAAATCATCTTCCCGTAAATCAACTTCCTGTAAATCATCTTCCTGTAAATCATCTTCCTGTAAATCATCTTCCTGTAAATCAACTTCCTGTAAATCATCTTCCTGTAAATCAACTTCCTGTAAATCATCTTCCTGTAAATCAACTTCCTGTAAATCATCTTCCTGTAAATCAACTTCCTGTAAATCAACTTCCTGTAAATCAACTTCCTGTAAATCATCTTCCTGTAAATCAACTTCCTGTAAATCAACTTCCTGTAAATCATCTTCCTGTTAATCAACTTCCTGTAAATCATCTTCCTGTAAATCAACTTCCTGTAAATCAGCTTCCTGTAAATCATCTTCCTGTAAATCAACTTCCTGTAAATCAACTTCCTGTAAATCATCTTCCTGTAAATCAACTTCCTGTAAATCATCTTCCTGTAAACCATCTTCATGTAAATCAACTTCCTGTAAATCAATTTCCTCTAAATCATCTTCCTGTAAATCAACTTCCTGTAAATCATCTTCCTGTAAATCAACTTCCTGTAAATCATCTTCCTGTTAATCAACTTCCTGTAAATCATCTTCCTGTAAATCAACTTCCTGTAAATCATCTTCCTGTAAATCAACTTCCTGTAAATCAACTTCCTGTAAATCAACTTCCTGTAAATCATCTTCCTGTAAATAATCTTCCTGTAAATCAACTTCCTGTAAATCAACTTCTTGTAAATCATCTTCCTGTAAATAAACTTCCTGTAAATCAACTTTCTGTAGATCATCTTCCTGTAAATCAACTTCCTGTAAATCAACTTCTTGTAAATCATCTTCCTGTAAATAAACTTCCTGTAAATCAACTTCCTGTAAATCATCTTCCTGTAAATCAACTTCCTGTAAATCAACTTCCTGTAAATCATCTTCCTGTAAATCAACTCCCTGTAAATCAACTTCCTGTAAATCATTTTCCTGTGAATCAACTTCCTGTAAATCAACTTCCTGTAAATCAACTTTCTGTAAATCTTCTACCTGTAAATCAACTTCCTGTAAATCAATTTCCTCTAAATCATCTTCCTGTAAATCAACTTCCTGTAAATCATCTTCCTGTAAACCATCTTCCTGTAAATCAACTTCCTGTAAATCAATTTCCTCTAAATCATCTTCCTGTAAATCAACTTCCTGTAAATCATCTTCCTGTAAATCAACTTCCTGTAAATCAACTTCCTGTAAATCATCTTCCTGTAAATCAACTTCCTGTAAATCAACTTCTTGTAAATCATCTTCCTGTAAATAAACTTCCTGTAAATCAACTTTCTGTAAATCAACTTCTTGTAAATCATCTTCCTGTAAATAAACTTCCTGTAAATCAACTTCCTGTAAATCATCTTCCTGTAAATCAACTTCCTGTAAATCAACTTCCTGTAAATCATCTTCCTGTAAATCAACTCCCTGTAAATCAACTTCCTGTAAATCATTTTCCTGTGAATCAACTTCCTGTAAATCAACTTCCTGTAAATCAACTTTCTGTAAATCTTCTTCCTCTAAATCAACTTCCTGTAAATCAATTTCCTCTAAATCTTCTTCCTGTAAATCAACTTCCTGTAAATCAATTTCCTCTAAATCATCTTCCTGTAAACCAACTTCCTGCAAATCAACTTCCTGTAAATCAACTTCCTGTAAATCAACTTCCTGTAAATCATCTTCCTGTAAATCAACTTCTTGTAAATCAACTTCCTGTAAATCATCTGCCTGTAGATCAACTTCCTGTAAATCAACTTCCTGTAAATCAACTTCCTGTAAATCATCTTCCTGTAAATCAACTTCCTGTAAATCAACTTCCTGTAAATCATCTTCCTGTAAATCAACTTCCTGTAAATCAACTTCCTGTAAATCAACTTCCTGTAAATCATCTTCCTGTAAATCAACTTCCTGTAAATCAACTTCCTGTAAATCATCTGCCAGTAAAAGAAAATATATTAAGTTCCTACGACAGCCACAGCGATTATCCGAGAAGCAAAAAAAAAAAAAAAAAAAAAAAAACGGGACTGGAAAACAACCTGTGATGTTTTTCTCCAGCTTAAGATTAACGTGGAAGACACAAAACAACGGAGGAATTAAATATAAAACTATCTCATGGGATGAAAGAGTTTCTCCCTGAATGGAAATGAGGACAGTAATGAGGTATATATATGTGGTGCCGAATAGGCAAAACTTGCGATTTTTGCTTAAATAGCAAGGCTCTTCTTGCCGAGTAAGGCAAGTGAAAATGTGTGTATGTGATAATATCGCAAATCATTCTGAGCCTAACGGAAAAAAATATATTTCATTGTGTTTGTCTGTTATTAACTTATTGGAAACTTATCTAAAATATATTTAGTTGGGTTAGGCTAAATTAAATTGCACTTGTTATAATATGGTTAGGTAAGTTTTCTAAGGTCCTTTTGGTGCAAAATTATTAATTTTTACTCACACACACACACACACACACACACACACACACACACACACACACACATATATATATATATATATATATATATATATATATATATATATATATATATATATATATATATATATATATATATATATATATATATATATATATATATATATATGTCGTGCCGAATATGTAAAACTGGTCAATTAGCAAGAACTCCTTTAAAATTAAGTCCTTTCTAAAATTTTCTCTTATATACTTAAAGATATATATTTTTCATTAATGATAATGTAAAAATTTATAATTTTGCACCAAAAGAATCTTAGAAAACTTACCTAACCTTATTATAACAAAAACAATTTATTTTAGCCTAATCCAACTATATATATTTTAAATACGTTTACAATAATTTAATACTAAACAAATACAGTGAAATATATTTTTTTCGTTAGGCTCAGAATGATTTTGGCGAAATTATTGCATACACAAATTTTCACCTGTCCTATATGGCAAGATGAGCGATGCTATTTAAGCCAAGAACGCAAATTCTGACTATTCGGCTCGACACATATATATATATATATATATATATATATATATATATATATATATATATATATATATATATATATATATATATATATATATATATATATATATATATATATATATATATATATATATATATGTCGTGCCGAATATGTAAAACTGGTCAATTAGCAAGAACTTATTTAAAATTAAGTCCTTTCTAAAATTTCCTCTTATACGTTTAAAGATATATTTTTTTCATTAATGTTGATGTAAAAATTTATAATTTTGCACCAAAAGGAACTTAGAAAACTTACCTAACCTTATTATAACAAGCGCAATTTATTTTAGCCTAACCCAACTAAATATATTTTAGATTTGTTTACAATAATTTAATACTAAACAAACACAGTGAAATATATTTTTTTCGTTAGGTTCAGAATGATTTTGGAGAAATTATTGCATACACAAATTTTCACTTGTCCTATATGGCAAGATGAGCGTTGCTATTTAAGCCAAGATCGCAAGTTCTGCCTATTCGGCACGACATATATATATATATATATATAATATAGGGAGATACCACCTCTAGAACTGTCATAGGGACCCTCATCCTCAGAGAAAAGAATAAACTTGCTTCAGAGAAAACTCAAGGTTTTCCCTGAAGCTGTTTGAGAATTTTCTCCTACCACCCCCTATATTTCAAGTATGTTTTATTTAAAGACAAAAATACATTAGCGAAACATTCATAAAAATACAACAGAAAGTAAAACAACATAGGTAACTCAGAGCTACATCTCGAATACTTCGTCCAGCTCCCCTGCGGTGGGCCGCGTGCCCAGAATGCTGCAGGCATTTCCTCTCTGGATCGCAACACTGAGTCTCTGAAAGAGGAAGCTGGTCGCTCTGTGGTCCTTGATTTCTATGATATATATATACATATATATATATATATATATATATATATATATATATATATATATATATATATATATATATATATATATATATATATATATATATACATACAAGACAGGCAGTCTCCCACCGAGGTTGGGTGACTCAATACAAACGAACATTTTTATCATCATTCATACATACTCAGTATTTGCTGAGGTGCCCAGATATGACAGTTTAGATGTAACTCCAAACAGCCAATATCCCAAACCCCTTTTTTAATGTGCAAGCATTGTACTTCCCACCTCCAGGACTCAAGTCCGGCTAACCGGTTTTCCTGAATCCTTTCACAAAATATTAATTATCATTAATTAATATTAATATTAATTATTATTAATATCAATTAATATTTATTAATTAATAATTTATTGATTAATGTTGAACGTTCAGATCTGAACGCTTACGTTCGAAGGATTTCTATTTGTTTTTGACTAGGCTGTCTCTCTCTCTGCTAGACGTAACAGTGTCACAATATCTCCTTAACTTACACTAAACAACAAACTCTACTGTGATAATTAAGAGACACTTGTGTAACATTTGGGAACCTTTATTCTGGAAATGCTTCGCCATCTACTGGCTTCTTCAGTCCACTATAGAGAAGAATGGTGAAAGATGAAGAGGAGTTTGAGGCTGAGGGACTGATTACTCCAAACTCCTCCTCATCTTTCATCGTTCTTCTCTGTATTGGACTGAAGAAGCCACTGGCTGGCGAAAATGTTTCCAGTATAAAGATTCTCAAATGTTGCACAAGTGTCTCAGTTATCAACCTGTCGGTTATCTAAACCATTTATACAAAGTCTACTTCACTTGCACTCAGCAACGTATTCTACGTCACTGGTACAAAGGAGGCCTGGTCAGTGACTGCCCCGCGGGGGCGCTGACCCCCGGAACACCTTCCAGGCCTCCAGGTAGACTCCAGGAACACCCACTAAATGCAGGTTGACCCAAGATAGGTTGGGCAGGGCGAAATTGCATTACTGAATATTAATTTATTAGAGCGGCCACACATGACCCCATTTACGCATATATACACGTACGCTCATGCATACACATACATATGTAAGCAGAGAGAAAGAGGATCCGAGGCGGGGTAGAAGGTAGGAGGAGCCGTGAACCAGGGCAGTGTCTCCACAACTGATAAACACATTCATGTTCCCAGCCTAAAGAATACTGAAGTGGGCGGGGGAGAGGGGCGGGTGCGGGCGGTGGTGGGGGAGTTGAGAAGGGGCGGGGCGGGGGTGGGGGTTGAGTGGGCAGGGTAGGGGTCTGGGAGGGGGGGGGAGAAGTCGGTGGGTGCAAGGGGAACAGGGGGAAAATAGAGAGGGCGGAGTAAGATTTGTATGAAGGGTGTGGATGGGGGTGGGGAGGGTGTGAGGGAGGGGTCGGGAGTATTGAGGAGTCTTTAGGGTTGGTTGGGGTAGTGATAGCGTTAGGTGCAGATATAGAAGTGGAAGTGAAGGGGGTGACTCTGCCTGTCAGTGCTGCGGTTCAGTTAGGTAAGCCCTCTTGTATCTTGGGTACGCGCCTCAGCTCACACGAGCAGGATGAGTTTTTTGATATAAAAATCTCTTGTGAGGTCAGATTATTATTATTATTATTATTATTATAATCAAGGGGAAGCGCTAAACTCGGAGGATTATACAGCGCCTGGGGAGGGGATGTGGAAGGCATTCAGGCTTAATTCGGGGAACTGGAGCACAGATCCAATTTCCTAAATCAAAAGCCCCTCACCAACATCAAGGAACCTTCCTTGAGGGGTTGTGAGGTCAGAACATACAGGAGTAGAATGAAATAGCTTACAACCATACTTGAGGCACATTGATATGCCCTGGCTGGGAGAAACATGGCTGGTAAACAAGGCTACCGAGCCTTGTTTACGAGCCCCCTACCATCACAACTATGTGAGTAGAATATATATATATATTGTACTCACCTAGTTGTGATGGTAGGGGGCTCAAATCAGAGCTGTGGCCTCTTTTAAATTCCATCAACATTCTTGTTATTCCAGTTTATTGTCTTATCTGTATGTGCATGTGAATTTTTGTTTCGAGAGAACGACCTCTAGCTCTTGAGGTCTTTTATCATAACTGCCTCTCTGAGACTTTGTCTTTTTCTC
>NC_091297.1:41973042-41980542 GCF_038502225.1 Cherax quadricarinatus | reverse complement strand
CTTGTGATGATGTTAAACTTATTACAGTTACTTGTGATGATGTTAAACTTATTACAGTTCCTTGTGATGATGTTAAACTTATTACAGTTCCTTGTGATGATGTTAAACTTATTACAGTCCTTGTGATGATGTTAAACTTATTACAGTTCCTTGTGATGATGTTAAACTTATTACAGTTCCTTGTGATGATGTTAAACTTATTACAGTTACTTGTGATGATGTTAAACTTATTACAGTTCCTTGTGATGATGTTAAACTTATTGCAGTTCCTTGTGATGATATTAAACTTATTACAGTTCCTTGTGATGATGTTAAACTTATTACAGTTCCTTGTGATGATGTTAATCTTATTACAGTTCCTTGTGATGATGTTAAACTTATTACAGTTACTTGTGATGATGTTAAACTTATTACAGTTCCTTGTGATGATGTTAAACTTATTACAGTTCCTTGTGATGATGTTAAACTTATTACAGTTCCTTGTGATGATGTTAAACTTATTACAGTTACTTGTGATGATGTTAAACTTATTACAGTTCCTTGTGATGATGTTAAACTTATTACAGTTACTTGTGATGATGTTAAACTTATTACAGTTCCTTGTGATGATGTTAAACTTATTACAGTTCCTTGTGATGATGTTAAACTTATTACAGTTCCTTGTGATGATGTTAAACTTATTACAGTTCCTTGTGATGATGTTAAACTTATTACAGTTCCTTGTGATGATGTTAAACTTATTACAGTTCCTTGTGATGATGTTAAACTTATTACAGTTCCTTGTGATGATGTTAAACTTATTACAGTTACTTGTGATGATGTTAAATTTATTACAGTTCCTTGTGATGATGTTAAACTTATTACAGTTCCTTGTGATGATGTTAAACTTATTACAGTTCCTTGTGATGATGTTAAACTTATTACAGTTACTTGTGATGATGTTAAATTTATTACAGCTCCTTGTGATGATGTTAAACTTATTACAGTTCCTTGTGATGATGTTAAACTTATTACAGTTCCTTGTGATGATGTTAAACTTATTACAATTCCTTGTGATGATGTTAAACTTATTACAGTTACTTGTGATGATGTTAAACTTATTACAGTTCCTTGTGATGATGTTAAACTTATTACAGTTCCTTGTGATGATGTTAAACTTATTACAGTTCCTTGTGATGATGTTAAACTTATTACAGTTCCTTGTGATGATGTTAATCTTATTACAGTTCCTTGTGATGATGTTAAACTTATTACAGTTACTTGTGATGATGTTAAACTTATTACAGTTCCTTGTGATGATGTTAAACTTATTACAGTTACTTGTGATGATGTTAAACTTATTACAGTTCCTTGTGATGATGTTAAACTTATTACAGTTACTTGTGATGATGTTAAACTTATTACAGTTCCTTGTGATGATGTTAAACTTATTACAGTTCCTTGTGATGATGTTAAACTTATTACAGTTACTTGTGATGATGTTAAACTTATTACAGTTCCTTGTGATGATGTTAAACTTATTACAGTTCCTTGTGATGATGTTAAACTTATTACAGTTACTTGTGATGATGTTAAACTTATTACAGTTCCTTGTGATGATGTTAAACTTATTACAGTTACTTGTGATGATGTTAAACTTATTACAGTTACTTGTGATGATGTTAAACTTATTACAGTTCCTTGTGATGATGTTAAACTTATTACAGTTCCTTGTGATGATGTTAAACTTATTACAGTTACTTGTGATGATGTTAAACTTATTACAGTTACTTGTGATGATGTTAAACTTATTACAGTTCCTTGTGATGATGTTAAACTTATCAGTGTTAAAATTTTGCTTATTTTTATTAATTATACTAAATTTTATTTTTACTGGATAAAGAAAAATATACCTGGAGTATACCTGGAGAGGGTTTCGAGGGGTCAACGCCCCGCGGCCCGGTCTGTGACCAGGCTTCATGGTGGATCAGGGCCTGATCAACCAGGCTGTTACTGTTGGCCGCACGCAACCCGACGTACGAACCACAGCCAGGCTGGTCAGGTACTGACTTTAAGTTCCTGACCAAAGCCTTCTTGAAGACAGTCAGGGGTTTGTTGGTAATCCCCCTTGTGTATGCTGGGATACAGTTAAACAGTCTTGGGCCCCTGACACTTATTGTGTTGTCTCTTATCGTGCTAATAGGGCCCCTGCTTTATATTGGGGGATGTTGCATCGTCTGCCGAGTCTTTTGCTTTCATAGGGAGTGATTTTTCGTGTTCAAGTTTGGTATTACTTCCTCTAGGATTTTCCAGGTGTATATAATCATGTATCTCTCCCGCCTGCATTCCAGGGAGTACAGTTTTAGGAACCTCAAGCGCTCCCAGTAATTGAGGTGTTTTATCTCCGTTATGCGCGCCGTGAAGGTTCTCTGTACATTTTCTAGGTCAGCAATTTCACCTGCCTTGAAAGGTGCTGTTAGTGTGCAGCAATATTCCAGCCTAGATAGAACAAGTGACCTGAAGAGTGTCATCATGTGCTTGGCCTCCCTAGTTTTGAAGGTTCTCATTATCCACCCTGTCATTTTTCTAGCAGATGCGATTGATACAATGTTATGGTCCTTGAAGGTGAGATCCTCCGACATGATCACTCCCAGGTCTTTTACATTAGTTTTTCACTCTACTGTGAAGTTGTTATGTGGTTGAAAATGCCTTAAAATTCTGGCGATATTTCAAAACATTCAGAAAAAAAATTCTAATTAATGAAACTATTGTCTAAATTATTATTCTATCAGAGGATAATTTTTATATTGCATTAACTACCAAATTTTATTATAATTAATACCTTAGAATACGACTGAATAATAATAATAATAATAATAATAATAATAATAATAATAATAATAATAATAATAATAATAATAATATAGTAATGAACAATATTAAAATTCCCAATAATAATTATAACAATAGTATTGAAAATGGTAATAACGAAAATAATAATAATAATAATAATAATAATAATAATAATAATAATAATAATAATAATAATAATAATAATAATGAATCACTGAGGTGTAGAGAGGCTGAGATAACTGTTGATCAGAATACACAGTTATATATGCACAAGAATGATCAGTAGTTGTTGTTGTTGTTGTTGTTGTTGTTGTTGTTGTTGTTGTTGTTGTTGTTGTTGTTGTTGTTGTTGTTGTTGTTGCTGTTGTTGTTATTATTATTATAATTAGAAGTAATAGTAGTAATAGTAATACTACTACTACTACTACTACTACTACCACTATTATTATTATTATTATTATTATTAGAAGTACCAGTAGTAGTAATACTACTACTACTACGACTACCACTAACATGATTATTATTATTATTATTATTATTATTATTATTATTATTATTATTATTATTATTATTATTATTATTATTATTTAATCAATATAATTTTATCGTTTGTCTCTCATGGTCATTCAAGCATGACATACGTAGTTATAGAATCGTAAAGAATCATGCCAGTAGTAATATTTTAACCTGGCCTGGTATTATCATGGCTTGCCTTTGGTATATTTGCCGAAGTTAGGTTTTTTCAAGCCAGCATGATACGTGACACCGAGATTATGTAGCATCTACAGCAACCTTGATATTTTCATAGGTTATCCTTGATGTATCCCTGCCAACTTGATGTATCCCTGCCAACTTGATGTATCCCTGCCGGCCTGATGTATCCCTGCCGGCTTGATGTATCCCTGCATGCTTGATGTATCCCTGCCGGCTTGATATATCCCTGCCAACTTGATGTATCCCTGCCGACTCTACCGCTGCTTTGAGTTTATACGTCCAGGGAAAGCTTGCGGGAATGGAAGGCTCGGTAGTGTCGTATGTACATGGGTGCTACTACTACTACTGCTACTACTGCTACTACTACTACTACTACTACTACTACTACTACTACTACTACTACTGCTACTACTACTACTACTACTACTACTACTACTACTGCTGCTACTACTACTGCTGCTGCTGCTGCTGCTGCTGCTGCTGCTGCTGCTGCTGCTGCTGCTGCTGCTGCTGCTACCACTACCCCACTACTACTATTACTCCACTACTACTACTAATATTATTCCACTACTACTACTACTACTACTACTACTACTAATATTACCCCACCACTACTACTACTACTACTAACCTATCACCACTACCACTATTACTACTACCCCACCACCACCGCTCCAGCTGTATCTTCCTCCAGTGTTAATCACCTGTCATTTTGCTCCCACAAAGGAGATTTTTTCCCCCTATTATTTGAACATCTCCACTAGGATGGTCTCCTTTCGCTGGTGTAGTTCACCCCACCACTGGTATAGTTCACCCTACCACTGGTGTAGTTCACCTCACCACTGGTGTAGTTCACCCCACCAATGGTGTAGTTCATCTCACCACTGGTGTAGTTCACCCCACCATTGGTGTAGTTCACCTCACCACTGGTGTAGTTCACCTCACCACTGGTGTAGTTCACCCCACCACTGGTGTAGTTCACCTCACCACTGGTGTAGTTCACCCCACCACTGGTGTAGTTCACCCCACCACTGGTGTAGTTCACCCCACCACTGGTGTAGTTCACCCCACCACTGGTGTAGTTCACCCCACCACTGGTGTAGTTCACCCCACCACTGGTGTAGTTCACCCCACCACTGGTGTAGTTCACCCCACCACTGGTGTAGTTCACCCCACCACTGGTGTAGTTCATCCCACCACTGGTGTAGTTCACCTGAACTATACTGGCCAAGGTCAGGTATGCTCCTGGGAGAGCTTTGAACTCCGTCAAGGGCCATTCAACTCCTACGTAATTTGAAGAGGTCAATCCTCCTCAAGGACAGGAGAAGGTAGCTCCAATTCCTTGGATCAAGAGCCCTCAGTGGCATCTATGCACCTTCATCCCTCCCACCCCCCCCCCAACACGAGGTATAGTAAAGAGCAGTCTGGGTGATGTACAGTTACAGGAGTCATCAGTGTTGAGGGAGCGTGTGAGGGAAGAGCCATCTTCACGACGTTGTTAATTAAGAGCTACAATGTTTCCTTGACAGCAAAATAATATATATTGTCTTATAAAGGTTTTACATAGTGCGTTTTTTTTTTTTTTTTTTTTTTTTTTTTTTTTTTTGCAGATGCAACTGAAAAAGGACTGTGAAGGACTTTTTCCATGTTTTAAAAAAAAAAAAAAGGCGCACCGTATAGAATTTTTTTTAAAAGAGCTGACGGTAAATTATATATTGTACATTAACATCTCCATTCAAAGCAGGTGAAATCGCAGATCTAGAGAGTGTACAGAGACCCTTTACTGCATGTATAAGTTCTGTCAAGCACCTTAAATACTGGGAACGCTTGGAAGCACTTGACTTGTACTCGTTGGAACGCAGGAGGGAGAGATATATCATAATCTACACTTGGAAAATCTTGGAAGGAATGGTCCCAAATCTGCACACAGAAATCACTCCCTACGAAAGTAAAAGACTGGGCAGGCGATGCAAAATGCCCCCAATAAAAAGTAGGGGCGCCATTGGTACACTAAGGGAAAATACCATAAGTGTCCGGGGCCCAAAACTGTTCAACAGCCTCCCATCAAGCATTAGGGGAATTTGCCAATAAACCCCTGGCTGCCTTCAAGAGAGAGCTGGACAGATACCTAAAGTCAGTGCCGGATCAGCCGGGCTGTGGCTCGTTCGTTGGACTGCGTGCGGCCAGCAGTAACAGCCTAGTTGATCAGGCCCTGATCCATCGGGAGGCCTGGTCATGGACCGGGCCGCGGGGGCGTTGATTCCCGGAATAACCTCCAGGTAACCTCCAGGTAGGCTTTATCCTCTGTGTGGTAATCGCGGCTCTTTCTCTGACCAGTCAAGCTGTTGGTGACTGACTGACAGAAAAAGCAAGGCTGCCTTCGGTTTTACACATATTTTCTTCCTCATGTTTATATTTTTTTACGCTTGCCTCTGTTGGCCTCGATGTCCGTCCCTTCAGCAAGCTGTAGAAAATTACTAAGATCCCAATGATTCGCATTTTAATCAAAGAGGGAAGCAGCCAGTCAGATTAGAGAAACAACCCAATGGAGCCTCAAGTGTTGTTGGGAAATGGGAGTCTGAGAGAGAGAGAGAGAGAGAGAGAGAGAGAGAGAGAGAGAGGGAGGGCGGCCTTGTGCAGCAGGAGGAACCGCCCCTCCTGAAGAAGGTCCTTGTTTGAGGCAGGCGGCGGCAGCGGCGGCCGCCCCTCAACAAGGAGACTGTGGGGATCATTCTCCCTGCCACTCCCGTCCTTAAGAAGATTATGGCAGAAGTCGCCTCATTAAAAGGGCCTTGACTGAGCAGCCGTCAGACTAATAATGTGCAGTGATCGCGACACTACAGCCGCCGCTCAAACATTTGTCAACAAAACCTTCTCGCCTTTTTTTTTTTTTTTGCAAAAGGTAAAAAAAAAATTCCACGCCCTTTCTTTACCCGCCAAAACGGAATTGTTGATAATAAGTTGTTAGGATAAAATGGTCGTTATCATTTTTGAAGACAGCAATTTACTATGAAAAAGGAAGAACACGTAGCCTAAAGAGGGAAGCTGGGTGGCACACATTTCCCCAGCTTAGGGGCTCCGCACCTACACCCCCTCCCCCTATATATTGATCGGTGACGTCACGGGGAGAGGGAGCGCTGATTGGACGGCTAGTCAGGGGGTGGGCGGCTCAGGGTGACAGAAACCATCACTCAGGTGGTGGTGGGGGGGCGCAGAGCCCTCCTGTTACACTCTTTATGATACATAGTGTGCTACGAATACATTGCTCAAACATTCTTCACGCTAAGAGCTGGGGAAGGAGTGTAGGGCAGGGTGTAGCACTTCACAGTCATGATAAACTGCATGCTACAGCCACGTACGCTAAACATTCTTCACTGTAAAAAGGCTCCATTCAGCCGGGGAGCGCCACTGTCGCCTGCACTCTACTTTTATTAGTCTGGAGAAAAATATGCCTGGGATGTACACCACAAATGCTGCTCTCGCACGCTCTCTTTCGCACACTTTCTGTCCTGCGACTTGCTCTCTCTCTCTCTCTCTCTCTCTCTCTCTCTCTCTCTCTCTCTCTCTCTCTCTCTCTCTCTCTCTCTCTCTCTCTCTCTCTCAACATTCTTCCTCTCGGGGAGGATGTTTAACGGCAGATAATGGCCGCAGTTGTGAGTATTTTTCTTTTCTTTATATCAAAGTGCTTCCTGTCTGTGATTAAGACGGCTCACTTAGTGCAACTTAGTGGCTCTCCCACACACGACTTATGGGGCGAGAACCACTTTCAACCCCGTCTCCTCCTCCCCCGGGTTTGTGAGAGTTACAGCTTAACATTATGAGTGTAACGGTAGAGAAATGTCATAAGTAGGGCAGTCTATCCTCAACACAACAAGAGGAGGAAGAATGAGGCATCGCGCACGCATACACACACACACACACACACACACACAGACAGACAGACACACACACACA
>NC_091297.1:41953042-41963042 GCF_038502225.1 Cherax quadricarinatus | reverse complement strand
TCGCCCAGAACACTTAAGATTCGTAAACAGTGACAAACACTTTCAATACCTGTCCACACAGATAAACAAAGAATGATACTTAGAAGTATACTATGCCTAACTAAAATGGAGTCAAATTTCTACTCTGATGCAGGAATCCTTCCTGCATCTTCAGCAGGACGACGTCCTCACACGCCTCTCACACCTGTCTCCTCTCTCGCTGCTGCCAAGCACCAAGCTGAGCATCAATGCAGAGTATTCTAGAGTAACGTCATAACAAGGCGACAACCATGATTGGTGGAAAAGAATTAAAAGGCACAATAACGTGACTGGAACAATGCACAGATAACCCGCACAGAGGAGAGAGGAACTTATGACGATGTTTCGCTCCGAAGTGGACCGAATGGTTTTGTTACACTGTGATTGTGTTACATTGTGACTGTTACGCTGTGACTGTTACACTGACTGTTACACTGTGACTGTGTTACACTGTGTGTTACACTGAGACTGTCTTACACTGTGACTGTGTTACACTGTGACTGTGTTACACTCTGACTGTCACACTCTGACTGTGTTACACTGTGCCTGTGTTACACTGTGACTGTTACACTGTGACTGTTACACTGTGACTCTGTTACACTGTGACTGTGTTACACTGTGTTACACTGTGCCTGTGTTACACTGTGACTGTGTTACACTGTGACTGTGTTACACTGTGTGTTACACAGTGACTGTGTTACACTGTGACTGTTACACTGTGACTGTGTTACACTGTGACTGTGTTACACTGTGCCTGTGTTACACTGTGACTGTGTTACACTGAGACTGTGTTACACTGTGACTGTGTTACATTGTGACTGTTACGCTGTGACTGTTGCACTGACTGTTACACTGTGACTGTGTTACACTGAGATTGTGTTACACTATCACTGTGTTACATTGTGACTGTATTACACTGTGGCTGTGTTACACTGAGACTGTGTTACACTGTGACTGTGTTACACTGTGACTGTTACACTGTGACTGTGTTACACTGAGACTGTTACACTGTGACTGTGTTACACCGTGATTGTGTTACACTGTGACTGTGTTACACTGTGACTGTGTTACACTGTGACTGTGTCACACTGTGACTGTTACACTGACTGTTACGCTGTGACTGTGTTACACTTTGTGTTACACTGAGATTGTGCTACACTGTGACTGTGTTACACAGTGATTGTATTACACTGAGACTGTGTTACACTGAGACTGTGTTACACTGTGACTGTGTTAAACTGAGACTGTTACACTGAGATTGTGTTACACTGTGACTGTGTTACACTGTGACTGTGTTACACTGTGACTGTATTACACTGAGACTGTGTTACACTGAGACTGTGTTACACTGTGACTGTGTTAAACTGAGACTGTGTTACACTGAGATTATGTTACACTGTGACTGTGTTACACTGTGACTGTGTTACACTGAGACTGTGTTACACTGAGATTGTGTTACATTGTGACTGTGTTACACTGTGACCATGTTGCACTGTAACTTCAGACTCAGCCAGGCAGTGTTTTTAACAGAAATACTCTTCGCTCTCCACCTACACGAGACCTTTGTAGATGAATGGTTCAGAGAACCGACATGTTGATAAATTAGACACATGTGCAACTCTTGGGTATCTTTATTGAGGAAACGTTTCGCCACACAGTGGCTTCATCAGTCCAAACGTAGGAGAAACTTGAAGAACAGGAGGAGAATGAGGTAATCAGTCCCTCAACCTTGAGTCGATGTGTTCAGTCCATCAATCTTGAATAGAATACGGCATATCAGCGGAGAAGCAGCTTATAAACCGTATGGCAGGAGAGGTGCAGCAGTCATAGGTCGTGTCACATTTGTTCAATGCCATACGGTTTATAAGCTGCTTCTCCGCTGATATGCCGTATTCTATTCAAGATTGATGGACTGAACACATCGACTCAAGGTTGAGGGACTGATTACCTCATTCTCCTCCTGTTCCTCAAGTTTCTCCTACGTATGGACTGATGAAGCCACTGTGTGGCGAAACGTTTCCTCAGTAAAGATACCCAAGAGTTGCACATGTGTCTAATTTATCTACACGAGACCTGACTGTTATTCGTCTCGGATTTTCACCTACAGTCTGATTGGTCAGAGACCCGGGGGGCCTCGGTTAGCAGATGGAGGAGAGAACCTCCAGCACCTTGCGCTGAACAACCCACCAGGTTTTAGCGGTTCGTGATGTGATTTTTTTTATGAAGAGGGGATGATAGAGAGGGGGTTATGAAGCGTTAAACATTCGTGGGTCATTCAGAATTAGGGGATGATGAAGGCTTGATCCTTCGCTCTTCAATCGTTTTACAAATTAGACTTATACTGCATTTCCAAACATGTAAGTTATACGAGTATATAAGACAATGTTTCTAAGTGGTTGTAATATAACGTTAGTAAACAAGTGCTGAAGCGTAGTTCAGAGCCACCCTTCAGCTGAACCTTCAGTATATGAGGCGCAGGTTCGTTTTCCAAGACTTGCTGTCGCGGGAAAAAGGTGCGCCTTATATAGCGGAAAATTCGGCACCTCTTTTTTTTTATTAAGATTTTCAATTATTGGATGTTTATAGAGCGCGCGCGAGTGCGTGTGTGTGTTGCGCTGCAAAGGCACTGAGGATGATCGTCCGAGCCTGGCACCTTTGTGCTCCCGTGTTTGACGCTCTGATAAACACAGGCACCAAATATTTAATTAATATCTGCTATTTTGTATTCTTTACCGTATGTGTGTCAGCTATATTTTATGCCTTTGGTAAGTAGCTATTATATAAACTCTAGATGTTTGTTTGTTTGTTTGTTTGTGTGTGTGTGTGTGTGTGTACTCACCTAGTTGAGGTTGCAGGGGTAGAGTCCTAGCTCCTGGCCCCGCCTCTTCACTGGTCGCTACTAGGTCACTCTCCCTGAACAATGAGCTTTATCGTACCTCTGCTTAAAGCTATGTATGGATCATGCCTCCACTACATCGCTTCCCAAACTATTCCACTTCCTGACAACTCTGTGGCTGAAGAAATACTTCCTAACATTCCTGTTATTCATCTGTGTCTTCAACTTCCAACTGTGTCCCCTTGTTACTGTGTCCAATCTCTGGAACATCCTGTCTTTGTCCACCTTGTCAATTCCTCTCAGTATTTTGTATGTCGTCATCATGTCCCCCCTATCTCTCCTGTCATCCAGTGTCGTCAGGTCGATTTCCCTTAACCTCTCCTCGTAGGACATACCCCTTAGCTCTGGGACTAGTCTTGTTGCAAACCTTTGTACTTTCTCTAGTTTCTTTACGTGCTTGGCTAGGTGTGGGTTCCAAACTGGTGCCGCATACTCCAATATGGGCCTAACGTACACGGTGTACAGGGTCCTGAATGATTCCTTGTTAAGATGTCGGAATGCTAGGCGCCCATATGCTGCAGCAGTTATTTGGTTGATGTGCGCTTCAGGAGATGTGCCTGGTGTTATACTCACCCCAAGATCTTTTTCCTTGCTGGACCAGGTTTGCAGCCTGTCCAGATCCCTTTGTAGTTCTGCCTGGTCTTTGATCGAATGAATTCTTCTCATCAACTTCACGTCATCTTCAAACAGGGACACTTCGGAGTCTATTCCTTCCGTCATGTCTTTCACAAATACCAGAAACAGAACTGGTCCTAGGATTGACCCCTGTGGGACCCCGCTGGTCACAGGCGCCCGCTCTGACACCTCGGCACGTACCATGACTCGCTACTGTCTTCCTGACATGTATTCCCTGATCCACTGTAGTGCCTTCCCTGTTATCCCTGTTTGGTCCTCCTATTTTTGAACTAATCTCTCCTTGTGTGGAACTGTGTCAAACGCCTTCTTGCAGTACAAGAAAATGCAGATATGTGTGTGTGTGTGTGTGTGTGTGTGTGTGTGTGTGTACTCACCTATTTGTACTCACCTATAACAACAACAATAACAACTATATTAATAATGATGATAATAATAATAATGATAATATTAATAATAATAATAATAATTTTATTATAATTATTATTATTATTATTATTATTATTATTATTATTATTATTATTATTATTATTATTATTATCACTGTAGAGTGTAATAGATGGAGTGGAAAGAAAAGGGAGGAGAGGTGGAGGGTAATGGAGAGAGGGGGAAATGGAGGGCAGTGGAGGGAGGGAGAGTGGAGGTTTATGGAGGGAGAGAGAGAAGGGCGTGGAGGCAGAGTACCAATATTTGATATTTAAGAAACTATGCATTGGATGTAGACGATTGTCTGCGTCACATTACCCGAGTTAAATTGTGTGTACTACATTGTCTGTGCTACATTGTCTGTGCTACATTGTCTGTGCTACATTGTCTGTGCTACATTGTCTGTGCTACATTGTCTGTGCTACATTGTCTGTGCTACATTGTCTGTGCTACATTGTCTGTGCTACATTGTCTGTGCTACATTGTCTGTGCTACATTGTCTGTGCTACATTGTCTGTGCTACATTGTCTGTGCTACATTGTCTGTGCTACATTGTCTGTGCTACATTGTCTGTGCTACATTGTCTGTGCTACATTGTCTGTGCTACATTGTCTGTGCTACATTGTCTGTGCTACATTGTCTGTGCTACATTGTCTGTGCCACATTGTCTGTACCGCATGAGAAAAAACCTTTGTATCATGGCCAGACGTCCAGTTAACTGCTGATCTTGTGTTCTCTGAAAGATGTAGTTGGAGCTAGTTTTCTCTCGCTCACACTTCCTGTCAACACCACGTTCTACTTCTATTGAATGTCTCCAGCACTGTCTATCTTGCCCACACTATCTATCTTGCCCACACTATCTATCTTGCCCACACTATCTTGTACACACTATCTATCTTGCCCACACTATCTATCTTGCCCACACTATCTATCTTGTACACACTATCTATCTTGTACACACTATCTATCTTGCCCACACTATCTTGTACACACTATCTATCTTGCCCACACTATCTATCTTGCCCACACTATCTATCTTGTACACACTATCTATCTTGTACACACTATCTATCTTGCCCACACTATCTTGTACACACTATCTATCTTGCCCACACTATCTTGTACACACTATCTATCTTGCCCACACTATCTATCTTGTACACACTATCTATCTTGCCCACACTATCTATCTTGCCCACACTATCTATCTTGCCCACACTATCTATCTTGCGCACACTATCTATCCTGCCCACACTATCTATCTTGCCCACACTATCTATCTTGCCCACACTATCTTGCCCACACTATCTATCTTGCCCACACTATCTATCTTGCCCACACTATCTATCTTGCCCACACTATCTTGTCCACACTATCTATCTTGCCCACACTATCTATCTTGCCCACACTATCTATCTTGCCCACACTATCTTGCCCACACTGTCTATCTTGCCCACGCTATCTATCTTGTCCACACTATCTATCTTGCCCACACTAACTATCTTGCCCACACTATCTAGCCGACACTATCTATCTTCCCCACACTATCTATCTTACGCACACTATCTATCTTGTCCACACTATCTATCTTGTTCGCACTATCTATCTTCCCCACACTGTCTATCTTGCCCATTCTATCTTCCCCACACTATCTATCTTGCCCACACTATGTTCCCGACACTATCTATCTTGTCCACACTATCTATCTTGCCCACACTCTCTATCATACCCACACTATCTATCTTGCCCACACTATCTATCATATCCACACTATCTCTCTTGTCCACACTATCTATCTTGTCCACACTATCTATTTTACCCACACTATCTGTCTTGACCACACTATCTATCTTGCCCACACTATCCCTCTTGACCACACTATCTATCTTGCTCACACTATCTGTCTTGACCACACTATCTATCTTGCCCACACTATCTGTCTTGACCACACTATCTATCTTGCTCACACTATCTGTCTTGACCACACTATCTATCTTGCCCACACTATCTGTCTTGACCACACTATCTATCTTGCCCACACTATCTGTCTTGACCACACTGTCTATCTTGCCCACACTATCTATCTTGCCCACACTATCTATCTTGCCCACACTATCTGTCTTGCCCACACTATCTGTCTTGCTCACACTATCTATCTTGCCCACACTATCTATCTTGCCCACACTTCCTATCAACAGTGAAAAACAAGTAACCCACAATTCAAGACACGCATAGTCAGTGTCAGACTTTTTCTTAGCGACGTTTTGACCTAAATGAAGCACTATGTAGGGTGAAACGTTTTCTAATGAAGCATAATTTACAGAGAAACGTAACGTCCTGTGGTAAAAGTAGTGAGGGTTCGATTCCCGGACATATAAGATCCAGAAAAAATATATCGGTCCACACTCACTCCCACGCAGAAAAAAAACACCTTAAAGTAGGTAGAAAGATTACAAGATCAGAAGAAAAAATTATTCAAAGAAACCTGGAGTTTTCATCAAATGCGTTCCGTTTTTTTTTTAGAGTATTTAAATCTATGTTGTCGTTGAGGCTTTATAGAGCCTCTGACGGCTTACGTCTATTTACTTCTCTTTTAGAGCATGTGAAGCCACGTCAATGGCGGCTAACGACCATCTTAGCCACACTGCAGCTAATCCAATCCTTTCTTCGCGACGGCATATGATCAAAAGAAAAACGATTTGCCATTATCCAATCGTCCTCTTTTGCCGTATCAAAATTCACCTGTGGCGAATACTGCCGTGATCAACCAGGCTATACTTACGTTCCTCTAATTCTTGGAATTGACGACACAACAACCAAGGACGGATCCCTCCCCCCCATCCCCCTATGACATTTTCCGTGAAGTGAGTTGTCGACGGCATTAAAAATGGATGTGACTGTACACCATCCTCTCTCACTCTTCCTGGACAGACCTGTTTGTTATACCTCAGAATAGACTTACCGTGGAAATAGGCAGTCTGCCACCGATTAAGAATCAATCTTCTGATAGTAAAACCTCCATAATGCTGAACCACAAGTTGATGAGACTCTCAACAACCCTGGGCGTCTATGGGTTGTCAGCTCAGATTCTGGGAATAGAGTCAGGCAGGGTTGTGATAATTCGTCCATTATGTAATGTGGAGTCGATAGTCACCCACATGCGAATTTTGTCTGTGTTATTATTATTATTATTGTTATTATTATTATTATTATTATTTTTATTTTTGTTATTTTCATTATTATTATTCGCATGTGCATAAAGTTTTCGTTAAGAACGCCGTAAAGAACGTCTTGATAATGACCTTCATTAACAACGACTTCGTTACGAACATTTTGGAGAAGAATATCTTCGTTAAGAACTCTAGCAAAGAAAATCTTCGTTAACAACGGCTTTGTTAGGGATACTTTCGTTAACAACGATTTTGTTAGGAACACTTTCGTTAACAACGGCTTTGCTAGTAATACTTTCGTTAACAACGGCTTTGCTAGTAACATTATCGTTAACATGGGCCTTGTTAATACCACCATCGTTAACAACGGCTTTGTTAGTCACACTTTTGCTAACAACGGCTTTGTTAGGAACATTTTCTGTAACAACGGCTTTGTTAGGAACACTATTGCTAACAACGGCTTCGTTAGGACCACTTTCGTTAACAACGGCTTTGTTAGGAACACTTCCGTTAACAACGGCTTTGTTAAGAGCACTTTCGTTAATAACGGCTTTGTTAGGAACATTTTCGTTAACAACGGCTTTGTTAGGAACACTTTCGTTAACAACGGCTTTGTTAGGAACACTTTCGTTAACAACGGATTTGTTAGGAACACTTTCGTTAACGAATGCTTTGTTAGGAACACTTTCGTTAACAACGGCTTTGATAGTAATTCTTTCGTTAACAACGGCTTTGTTAGGAACGCTTTCGTTAACAACGACTTTGTTAGGAACACTTTCGTTAACACCGGCTTTGTTAGGAACAATTTTCTTAACACCGGCTTTGTTAGTAACACTTTCGTTAACAAAGGCTTTGTTAGAAACATCATCGTTAACATGGGCCTTGTTAAAACACCATCGTTAACAACGGCTTTGTTAGTAACACTTTTGCTAACAACGGCTTTGCTAGTAACATCATCGTTAACATGGGCCTTGTTAATACCACCATCGTTAACAACGGCTTTGTTAGTAACACTTTTGCTAACAACGGCTTTGGTAGGAACACTTTCGTTAACAACGGCTTTGTTAATTCTTTCGTTAACAACGGCTTTGTTAGGAACGCTTTCGTTAGCAACGGCTTTGTTAGGAACACTTTCGTTAACACCGGCTTTGTTAGTAACACTTTCGTTAACAACGGCTTTGTTAGGAACACTATTGCTAACAACGGCTTCGTTAGGAACACTTTCGTTAACAACGGCTTTGTTAGTAACACTTTCGTTAACAACGGCTTTGTTAGGAACACTATTGCTAACAACGGCTTCGTTAGGAACACTTTCGTTAACAACGGCTTTGTTAGGAACATTTTCGGTAACAACGGCTTCGTTAGGAACACTTTCGTTAACAACGGCTTTGTTAGGAACATTTTCGGTAACAACGGCTTCGTTAGGAACACTTTCGTTAACAATGGCTTTGTTAGGAACATTTTCGGTAACAACGGCTTCGTTAGGAACACTTTCGTTAACAATGGCTTTGTTAGGAACATTTTCGGTAACAACGGCTTCGTTAGGAACACTTTCGTTAACAATGGCTTTGTTAGGAACATTTTCGTTTTAAATATTTTCGTTAACAACAATTTCGTTAACAACACTTTCGTTAACAACACTTTCGTTAACAACACTTTCGTTAACAACACTTTCATTAACAACATCTTTGTGTTAAGAACATTGTAAAGAACATCTTCGTTAAGAACATCTTCGTTAAGAACATCTTCGTTAAGGACATCTTCGTTAAGAACATCTTCGTTAAGAACATCTTCGTTAAGAACATCTTCGTTAAGAACATCTTCGTTAAGAACATTGTTAAGAACATCGTTAAGAACATCTTCGTTAAGAACATCTTCGTTAAGAACATCTTCGTTAAGAACATCTTCGTTAAGAACATCTTCGTTAAGAACATCTTCGTTAAGAATATCTTCGTTAAGAACATCTTCGTTAAGAACATCGTTAAGAACATCTTCGTTAAGAACATCTTCGTTAAGAACATCTTCGTTAAGAATATCTTCGTTAAGAACATCTTCGTTAAGAACATCGTTAAGAACATCTTCGTTAAGAACATCTTCGTTAAGAACATCTTCGTTAAGAACATCTTCGTTAAGAACATCTTCGTTAAGAACATCTTCGTTAAGAACATCGTTAAGAATATCTTCGTTAAGAACATCTTCGTTAAGAACATCTTCGTTAAGAACATCTTCGTTAAGAACATCTTCGTTAAGAATATCTTCGTTAAGAACATCTTCGTTAAGAACATCGTTAAGAACATCTTCGTTAAGAACATCGTTAAGAACATCGTTAAGAACATCGTTAAGAACATCTTCGTTAAGAACATCTTCGTTAAGAACATCGTTAAGAACATCGTTAAGAACATCGTTAAGAACATCGTTAAGAACATCTTCGTTAAGAACATCATTAAGAACATCTTCGTTAAGAACATCTTCGTTAAGAGCATCGTTAAGAACATCGTTAAGAACATCTTCGTTAAGAACATCATTAAGAACATCTTCCTTAAGAACATCTTCGTTAAGAACATCGTTAAGAACATCTTCGTTAAGGATATCTTCGTTAAGAACATCTTCGTTAAGGACATCTTCGTTAAGAATATCTTCGTTAAGAACATCTTCGTTAAGGACATCTTCGTTAAGAACATCTTCGTTAAGAACATCTTCGTTAAGAACATCGTTAAGAACATCGTTAAGAACATCGTTAAGAACATCTTCGTTAAGAACATCTTCGTTAAGGACATCTTCGTTAAGAACATCTTCGTTAAGAACATCTTCGTTAAGGACATCTTCGTTAAGAATATCTTCGTTAAGAACATCTTCG
>NC_091297.1:41943042-41948042 GCF_038502225.1 Cherax quadricarinatus | reverse complement strand
TAATTTCCCTAATATCAACTCTACAGCTTATTTTATCACAATTCATGTAATATGACGTAAAAAACAATATTAATAACGTAGAAACATGATATATACACTAGAATGAATAAAATACATGTCATTAGGTATGTAGCTAGATGTAGCTAGTGGTGGTGACAGCATCCATTGTTGTTGGGGTTTATAGGGCCACCACAGCAGCCATTCCTGCTCCTGACTACATGTGTAGAGAACCTAGGATAACGCATAAAAGTCAGACAGAGTGACTTACAAGTGCTACATTCTTAATGCTACACTTTGCCATTACTGCTTTATGCTTTCTACCACTGCTACCTCATGATGTCTGCCACTGCTGCTTATTGTTGTCTGCCACTGCTGCTTCATGTTGTCTGTCACTGCTGCTTCATGTTGTCTGTCACTGCTGCTTTATGTTGTCTGCTACTGCTACCTCATGTTGTCTGCCACTACTGCTTCATGTTGTCTGCCACTGCTGCTTCATGTTGTCTGCCACTGCTACCTCATGATGTCTGCCACTGCTGCTTCATGTTGTCTGCCACTGCTGCTTCATGTTGTCTGTCACTGCTGCTTTATGTTGTCTGCCACTGCTGCTTCAAGTTGTCTGCCACTGCTGCTTCATGTTGTTTGCCACTGCTACCTCATGATGTCTGCCACTGCTGCTTCATGTTGTCTGCCACTGCTTCCTCATGATGTCTGCCACTGCTGCTTCATGTTGTCTGCCACTGCTACCTCATGATGTCTGCCACTGCTGCTTCATGTTGTCTGCCACTGCTTCCTCATGATGTCTGCCACTGCTGCTTCATGTTGTCTGCCACTGCTGCTTCATGTTGTCTGTCGCTGCTACCTCATGATGTCTGCCACTGCTGCTTCAAGTTGTCTGCCACTGCTGCTTCATGTTGTCTGCCACTGCTTCCTCATGATGTCTGCCACTGCTGCTTCATGTTGTCTGCCACTGCTGCTTCATGTTGTCTGCCTCTGCTGCTTCATGTTGTCTGCCACTGCTACCTCATGATGTCTACCACTGCTGCTTCATGTTGTCTGCCACTGCTGCTTCATGTTGTCTGCCTCTGCTGCTTCATGTTGTCTGCCACTGCTACCTCATGATGTCTGCCACTGCTGCTTCATGTTGTCTGCCTCTGCTGCTTCATGTTGTCTGCCACTGCTACCTCATGATGTCTGCCACTGCTGCTTCATGTTGTCTGCCACTGCTGCTTCATGTTGTCTGCCACTGCTGCTTCATGTTGTCTGCCACTGCTGCTTCATGTTGTCTGCCTCTGCTGCTTCATGTTGTCTGCCACTGCTACCTCATGATGTCTGCCACTGCTGCTTCATGTTGTCTGCCACTGCTGCTTCATGTTGTCTGCCACTGCTGCTTCATGTTGTCTGCCACTGCTGCTTCATGTTGTCTGCCTCTGCTGCTTCATGTTGTCTGCCACTGCTACCTCATGATGTCTGCCACTGCTGCTTCATGTTGTCTGCCACTGCTGCTTCAAGTTGTCTGCCACTGCTGCTTCATGTTGTCTGCCACTGCTTCCTCATGATGTCTGCCACTGCTGCTTCATGTTGTCTGCCACTGCTGCTTCATGTTGTCTGCCTCTGCTGCTTCATGTTGTCTGCCACTGCTACCTCATGATGTCTGCCACTGCTGCTTCATGTTGTCTGCCACTGCTGCTTCATGTTGTCTGCCACTGCTGCTTCATGTTGTCTGCCACTGCTGCTTCATGTTGTCTGCCACTGCTGCTTCATGTTGTCTGCCACTGCTGCTTCATGTTGTCTGCCACTGCTGCTTCATGTTGTCTGCCACTGCTGCTTCATGTTGTCTGCCACTGCTGCTTCATGTTGTCTGCCACTGCTACCTCATGATGTCTACCACTGATGTCGCCAAAGAATCGAACATTTCTGCTATTTTGAGCTCAATTTCAAGGTACTTTTCATCGTGAAACCAATTAAAATCATATTTATTTTTGTAGTATATCTACCATTCTATCACATGAGACCAAATAAAACGAGAATACAACCATAAAAACCATACGAAAATATGCCGCTAAGGGGAGGCTAATGGCTGAGAAGTGAACTCCGTTATTCATGGTCCGATTTCTTTCATTTTTGCTGTATGTTAAGAAGCATCTTTTCATCATACATTGCCCAAGTTTCAATAAGATAGTCCAACAAACAAGTGAGATCCAATTCCCTAGATCAAGAGCAAGAGCCCCCTCACCAGTGTCAATTAACCTCTCTTGAGGCCCTCTCGCATCTGGAAATTTTGCTCGCGTCTGGAAGCAAAAAATCGACCGAGCAGCTGCTCGTATCTTGAAAAAGTCGCACTGCGTACCTTGTTCCAAGGTTCGTAGGTTCGAGTCTCCTTCGGCCACACACACACACACACACACACACACACACATATATATATATATATATATATATATATATATATATATATATATATATATATATATATATATATATATATATATATATATACATATATCAATAACACTGCGACTAGCCGAGGATTCGAACCCATGTCATTTTAGTGTTACTAGCCTATTGTTGCGTTACTAGCTTGTTGCTGTGCTGCTAGTTTATTGTTGTGTTACTAGCTTATTGCTGTTACTAGCTTGTTTTTATGTTACTAGCTTATTGTTGTGATACTAGCTGATTGTAGTGTTACTAGCCTATTGTTGTGTTTCTTGCTTGTTGCAGTGTCACTAGCCTGTTGTTGTGGCTCTAGCTTATTGCTGTCACTAGCTTCTTGTTGTGTTACTTGTTTATTGTTGTGTTACTATCTTATTGATGTGTTACTATCTTATTGTTGTGGTCCTTGCTGTTTGTTCTGTCACTAACCTATTGTTGTGTTACTAGCCTATTGTTGTATTACTAGCATATTGTGTACTAACTTATTGTTGTGTTACTAACCTATTATTCTCTTACTCGCCTGTTATTGCCTTACTTGCTTATTGCTATGTTACTTGCATATTGTATTACTTGCTTAATGCTGTTACTAGCCTATTGTTGTGGTACTAGCTTATTACTGTTGCTAGCTTATGGTTGTGTTACTAGCCTGTTCTTGTGTTACTATCTTATTGCTGTATTACTAGCTTATTGCTGTCTTACTAGCTTATTGCTGTGTTACTAGTATGTTGTTGTGTTACTAGCATATTGTTGTGTTACTAGTTTATTGCTGTGTTATTAGCATATTGTTGTGTTACTAGCATATTGTTGCTATTAACATATTACTGTGTTACTAGCCTGTTGCTGTGTTACTAGCATGTTGTTATGTTACTAGTATATTGTTGCTTTAGTAGCATTTTGTTGTGTTACTAGCATATTATTGTGTTATTAGCATATTGTTGTGTTACTAGCCTATTGTTGTTAGTAGCTTATTGCTGTCTTACTTGCTCATTGCTGTGATACTAGGTTATTGTAGTGTTACTAGCTTATTGTTGTGTTTCTAGCCTATTGTTGTTTCTATCATATTGTTGTGTTACTAGCTATTGCTGTGTTACTAGCTTATTGTTGTGTTACTAGCTCATTGCTGTGTTACTAGCTTATTATATTGTTACTTATTACTGTGTTACTAACGTATTGTTGTGTTACTAGCTTATTGTTGTGTTACTAGCCTATTATTGTGTTATTTATTGCTGTGTTACTAGCGTATTGTTGTGTTAGTAGTTTAGTGTTGAGTTACTAGCCTATTGTGTTCCTGGCTTATTGCTGTGTTACTCGTTTATTGCTGTTACTGGCTTATTGCTGTGTTACTCGCTTATTGATGTGTTACTCGCCTATTGTTGCGTTATTAGCGTATACTGTTATTGGATAACTAACCTGGTACACACATGTGTGAGTTTAAAAGTGAACACATTCCTTCCTCCTCCTCCTCCTCCTCTCTCTCTCTCTCTCTCTCTCTCTCTCACGACTTTCACCCAAAGATCCCAGTAATCCCAGACAATTTTCCATGCATCAGAAGACCCTCGTAGAGCGGCTGACAGTGTTCTTCCGTGGTCAGAACACGTCTGGCTTATTAAAAGTTTCCGGCTCTCTTAAACGCCGGATTAGCGGCCTGATACCGCAGCTCGCAACTTGCCCAGGAAGCCGGATGGCTGCTAAAGTTCGGTTAAGTGAACAGGGAATGCAAATCAAGGGAGTCGAGAGGTTAATTACGAGGGATTTAGCTGTATATTCGGATAAGTGGTATCCCTTTAACGGTTAAAGGGTGAGGGAGGTTTTAAGGAAGGAGAAAAGCTTTTGATTCAAGGAATTTGAGCTGTTCTTCATTTTCCTCTCATGAAAGAAGTTTACTTTCCCTTTTCCAGGCTCTGTACGACTTTCCTATAATAATGATAATAATAATAATAATAATAATAATAATAATAATAATAATAATAATAATAAGAATAAGAATAATAATTTAACAGTGAAGGTTCTAATAAAATTGACTGCGAGAAAGATAAGGAGTTCTGGTTAGCAGAAATTTAAAGCCAAGACAAGAGTGCGTAAGTGTTAGCAATAAAGCTTATATAATTCTTGGCTTCATATCAAGAAGTATAAATAATAACAGTCGTAAGGCTGTACCTCAGCTTTATATATCTTTGGTCAGACCTCATGTAGGCTGGGCTGCTCACTTACTACAGGATGGACATAAATATACTAGAAAATATAGAGAGAATGATGACGGCGTTCGTTCTATGTATTAGACACCTTTCCTACAACAGTGGCTGAAGGCACTGAACTTGCATTTTGGGAAAGGCTTAGAATTAAGGGAGACATGACTGAAGTGTATGGATGGTAAAAGGAATATGTAAAGGGGATATTCATAATGTTGGAAATATATAACCAAGACTGGACTCATAAAAGTGGATTCAACCTGAAGAAATTTAGATTTAGAGAGGATGTTGGGAAGTACTGGTTTGGCAACAATTGTAGATGAGTGGAACAAACTGCCAGACAGCATTATTGTGTCAACAACTTTGGCTAACTTTAAATAT
>NC_091297.1:41903042-41938042 GCF_038502225.1 Cherax quadricarinatus | reverse complement strand
ACCACCACCACCACCACCATCACCATCACCACTACCATCACCACCATGATTACTACCACCACTACCATCACCACCATCACCATCACCATCACCACCACCACCACCATCACCACCATCACCACCATCACTACCATCACTACTACCATCACAACCACCATCACCGCAACTACTACCATCACCGCCATCACCACCACCATCACCACCACCACCACCATCACCACCACCACCATCACCACCACCACCATCACCACCACCACCATCACCACCACCACCACCACCACCACCACCACCACCACCACCACCACCACCACCACCACTACCATCACCACCACCATCACCATCACCATCACCACCACCATCACCGCCACCATCACCACCACCACTACCATCACCACCATCACCATCACCACCACCACCATCACCACCATCACCACCAACACTACTACCATCACAACCACCATCACCACCACCACCACCATCACCACCACCACTACCATCACCACCGCTATCACCACCATTACCATCACCACTATTACCATCACCACCATTACCATCACCACCACTACTACTATCACCACGACTACCACCACCATTACCATCACCACCACTACTACTATCACCACGACTACCACCACCGCCACAATCACCACCAGCATCACCACCATTACCATCACCACCACTACTACTATCACCACGACTACCACCACCGCCACAATCACCACCAGCATCACCACCAACAGCATCACTAGCACCATAATCACCAGCACCATAACCACCACCATCACCTCACCCCACCACCACCACTACTATCACCACCACCACTACCATCACAACCACCATCACCTCCACCACCACCATCACCACCACTACCACCACCACCACCACCACCACTACTACTACTACTACCACCACCACTACCACCATCATCGCCATCACCACCACCAACACCACCACCAACACCACCACTACCACCACGACCACCCCCACCACGACCACCACCACACACACACACACACACACACACACACACACACACACACACACACACACACACACACACACACACACACATACACAACAACAACAACAACAACGAGTCATGGTACGCGACGAGGTGTCAGAGTGGGCGCCTCTGACAAGCGGGGTTCCTCAGGGGTCAGTCCTAGGACCTGTGCTGTTCTTGGTATATGTGAAAGACATAACGGAAGGGATAGACTCAGAAGTGTCCTTGTTCGCAGATGATGCGAAGTTAATGAGAAGAATCAAATCGGATGAGGATCAGGCAGGACTACAAAGAGACCTGGACAGGCTACAAGCCTGGTCCAGCAACTGGCTCCTTGAATTTAACCCTGCCAAATGCAAAGTCATGAAGATTGGGGAAGGGCAAAGAAGACCGCAGACACAATATAGTTTAGATGGCCAAAGACTGCAAACCTCACTCAAGGAAAAAGATCTGGGGGTGAGTATAACACCGAGCATATCTCCTGAGGCGCAAATCAATCAGATAACTGCTGCAGCATACGGGCGCCTAGCAAACCTGAGAATAGCGTTCCGATACCTTAATAAGGAATCGTTCAAGACACTGTACAATGTGTATGTTAGGCCCATACTGGAGTATGCAGCACCAGTCTGGAACCCACACCTGGTCAAGCACGTCAAGAAGTTAGAGAAAGTACAAAGGTTTGCAACAAGGCTAGTCCCAGAGCTCAAGGGAATGTCGTACGAGGAAAGGTTAAGGGAAATCGGACTGACGACACTGGAGGACAGAAGGGTCAGGGGAGACATGATAACGACATACAAGATACTGCGGGGAATAGACATGGTGGACAAAGACGGGATGTTCCAGAGAAGGGACACAGACACAAGAGGTCACAATTGGAAGTTGAAGACTCAGATGAATCAAAGGAGTGTTAGGAAGTATTTCTTCAGTCATAGAGTAGTCAAGCCGTGGAATAGCCTAGAAAGTGACGTAGTGCAGGCGGGAACCATACATAGTTTTAAGGCGAGGTATGATAAAGCTCATGGAGCAGGGAGAGAGAGGACCTAGTAGCAATCAGCTAAGAGGCGGGGCCAGGAGCTATGACTCGACCCCGGCAACCACAAATAGGTGAGTACAAATAGGTAAGTACACACACACACACAAACACACACACACACACACACACACACACACACACACACACACACACACACACACACACACATACACACACACACACACACACACACACACACACACACACACACACACACACACACACACACACAGACACACACACACACACACACACACACACACACACACACACACACACACACACACAGTTAAATAGTTCCAAAAATCGTAGCACCTTTCTCAACCTTTCACACCTTACAACTCCGACAATACAAGCCCAAAACTCCAGGACTGAGAGCAAATCTTACATGTAGGTCAAAGCCAGCAAGCCATGTTCAAGCACCACGCCAACCAACCATCGTGGGCCGTTGAAAACCACAGAGGCTTTGTACACTAACCCAAACATTACAAAGAACTCCCAAATGCGAACGTTTTCACGAGGAAGCGTTTCTTGAATGTTAGTGTCTCCAAGAGGTGAGGAAATGGTTGGTCATAATATATATATATATATATATATATATATATATATATATATATATATATATATATATATATATATATATATATATATATATATATATATGTATATATATATGCAATAAGATCACAGTAAACAGGTGATTTCAGAATAAGCAAAACAACCACTGTTAAAGAATAGAGAAATTCCAAGTGCTTTCGCGACTACTCACATTATCAAGGAACAATGAAAGTAAAGCATCAAAAGAAGGTATATAAAGGGTCTAGCCCACATCTCACTATCAGATTCCACAACAAAGAAACACCGGACGCGCGACTCATAAGAAAGGGAGCACTGCAGCAGGCCCGCCGGCCCAACTAGACAGGTCCTTCACACAACCCACCAACAAACTATTCTACCCAAGAAATAAGAATTTTAAAAATTATTATTTGTCCAATGTATTATTAAATTCTTCCCAAATTCTATTAATTATAAATGGATCTAATTTATATAAACCAAAGGAAATATTCATATTATTGTCAAAACTGCTTTTTATGAAACAAGATTCAATTATATTCCTGTCAACCATGGACTTGCTTGATACTACTTTCTCAACTTTTTGAAAATCAATTGGATGGTTAAAATCTCTTATATGAATAAATAGAACATTGGAATCTTGTCCAGTTCTAATGCTATATTTATGTTGTTTTAATCTTAGTTCGCGATTTTTACCAAATTGACCGTAATAAACTTTATCGCAAATTTTCCAAGGACTCTTATAGACACGTCCATCAGCATTTTGGGGGGAATTCTTTATCAAAAGTTTTTTTACTGTATCAAGATTTTTGAACACAACTTTAATATTAAAAGTCTTAAGAAGAGAAGGCATATCAACCAAGTTTTCATGGTAAGGGAGAACCAACATATTTTTAGTTGAATAAGGCTGGTTGTCCCTTTTTGGATTGTAAAAAGTATTTCTAGCAACTTTAAAAGATTTATCAATTACATTTCTTGGGTATTTCAAATCATTACCTATTTCATAAATTTTGGATATTTCCTCATCTATGAACTCTGGACTACAAATTCGTAAATCTCTCAAAAACATTGATGAGAAAACAGACAGTTTAACTCTATCTTGATGCGAAGAATAATAGTGGACATAGGAACAGTTATTTGTAGGTTTTCTGTAAATTTTAAATTTGAATTCATTATTACCCTTAATAATTAAAACATCTAGAAAAGGCAATGAGTTATTTTCTTCAAATTCAACAGTAAAGTTTATAGAATGGGCTAAGCTATTTAATTTTTCAAGGAAATGGTGTATATCTACATTTTTGGGCATAAGACACAAAATATCGTCAACGTATCTGAACCATTTAGCTCTATTAGGGAGGATTGTGTTAAGCAGCCTTGTTTCAAACAATTCCATGTATAGGTTACTAAGAACAGGTGAAAGAGGATTTCCCATTGCCATACCAAACTTCTGAGTGTAAAACTTATCATTAAATGCAAATTTTGCATCAACAATGCAAAGTTTAATAAGTTTAATGATAGTAGGAACTGGCAATGGTAAATCATAGTTAACGAGTCCTTCAGATAAGAAACTTAATAAATCATCAACAGGAACTTTCGTAAACAAGGAAGTAACATCAAAACTAACCATGTTAAAATCATTTAAGTCAGTCAAGGAGCTTAATTTATCAACTAAATCTATGTTTTTTTTAACATTAAAGTTAGTAATTTTGCCAACAATAGGGCTCAAAATTTCAACAAGCCATTTGGATAATTTATATGAAACTGATCCTATGGAGCTAATAATTGGTCTGACTGGATTCCCTGGTTTGTGTGTTTTTATTAGTCCATACATGTAAGGTAAAGATGGATTAGTGGAAGTAAATTGTTTGACTAATTCATCTTTGCCTTTCAGTAGAAGTTTTATTGTTTTATTTAAATTGCTGTTAACGGTTTCTAGGGGATTTTTTCTAAGTTTAGAATAGGTTTTATTATTATCTAAGAGATTATTAATTTTTTCTTGGTAATCATTTTCTTTCATAATTACTATTGCATTTATTTTGTCTGCTTTAGTAAGGCGCAAATTTTTATTGTTATTAAGTGTATCATAAGACTTAAAGAATCTTTGAGGGCAATTGGGAATGTTTGGTTTTAACATAGAGCTATATACCATTCCTTTACTAATATTAATTTCATCAGAGGATAAATCAGGAAATTTTTCAAAGTTACAAAAGGCTTTTGCAATTTCAATATTGTTAAGTTTTTTTGAAGTTGCAAAACTTAGACCAAAACCTAGAGCAGCAGTTGTATTTTTGTCTAAAATTTCATCTGATAAGTTAATTACGAAATTATTATTAGCATGCTTTGTCCAATCACTATTTTCAATTAAAATGTCTAATTTTCTTTGTAGTTTGTTTTTGAATTCATTACAAATTCTTCTGAGTTTATTATAACAATGATCCAACATACTGTGTTTCCATTCGGATGGAATGGCCTGATTAAAAGAGTATTTTTTGTTTCTCAATATTTTGAATGCTTCCTTCTCCTGTATTTTAGTTATTTCAATATGTTTCTGCAGAATAATTCTCATAAAATCATCAAAAGGACGATCTCTCATGTCAAGGATGATATTGGGTAAAAGAGACTTGGGCAGAACTTGTTCATTTAAATTTTTTTTTTTAAAATTAAGTCGAATTTTTAACTTGTGGGACTTGATCAGTGCAGAAGAAAACTGGGAAACAAAAGACATATAATTAGGAAAGCTTATCGAGAACATTCTGAAGAGTCGTGTGGTATCCATAAATGCAATAAGATCACAGTAAACAGGTGATTTCAGAATATGCAAAACAACCACTGTGAAAGAATAGAGAAATTCCAAGGGCTTTCGTGACTACTCACATTATCAAGGAACAATGAAAGTAAAGCATTAAAGGAAGGTACATAAAGGATCTAGCCCACACGTCACTATCAGATCCCACAACAAAGAAACACCTGATGCGCGACTCATAAGAAAGGTAACACTGCAGCAGGCCTGCCGGCCCAACTAGACAGGTCCTTCACACAACCCACCAACAAACTATTCTACCCAAGAAATAAAAATTTTAAAAATTAATAATTGGTCTAATTGAATTACCTGGTTTGTGTGTTTTTATTAGTCCATACATGTAAGGTAAAGATGGATTAGTGGAAGTAAATTGTTTAATTGCCTTTTCTAGATGTTTTAATTATTAAGAGCAATAATGAATTCAAATTTAAAATTTACAGAAAACCTACAAATAACTGTTCCTACGTACACTATTATTCTTCCCATCAAGATAGAGTTAAACTGTCTGTTTTCTCATCAATGCTTTCGAGAGCTTTACGTATTTGTAGTCCAGAGTTGTTCATAGATGAAGAAATATCCAAAATTTATGAAATAGCCATTGATCTGAATTACCCGAGAAATGTAATTGATAAATCATATAAAATTGCTAGAAATACTTTTTACAACCCAAAAAGGGACAACCAACCTTATTCAACTAAAAACATGTTGGTTCTCCCTTACCATAAAAACTTGGTTGATATGCCATCTCTTCTTAAGACTTTTAATATTAAAGTTGTATTTAAAAATCTTGATAGAGTAAAAAAAAACTTTTGATAAAGAATTCCCCCCAAAATGCTGACGGATGTGTCTATAAGATTCCTTGTAAAATTTGCGATAAAGTTTGTTACGGTCAAACTGGTAAAAGTCTCGAACTTAGATTAAAACAACATAAATATAGCATTAGAACTGGACAAGATTCCATTGCTCTATTTATTCATGTGAGAGATTTTAACCATCCAATTGATTTTCAAAAAGCTGAGAAAGTAGTATCAATCAAGTCCATGGTTTACAGAAATATAATTGAATCTTGTTTCATAAAAAGCAGTTTTGAAAATAATATGAATATTTCCTTAGGTTTATATAAATTAGACTCATTTATAATTAATAAAATCTGGTTAGAGTTTAATAATACATTGGACAAATAATAAACCTTATTTCTTGGGTAGAATATTTTGTTTGTGGGATGTCGTGAGGACCTGTCTAGTTGGACCAGCGGACCTACTGCAGTGTTCCTCTTTTCTTATGAGTCCGGTATTGTCGCACATCAGGTGTTTGTTGTGGGGGTTGACTGTGAGGTGTAGTCTAAGCTCTTTAATTGCCTTCCTTTGATGTATTACTTTCATAGTTCCTTGACAATGTGAGTAGTCACGAAAGCGCTTAGAATTTCACTACTCTTTCACAGTGGTTGTTTTGCATATTTTAAAATCACCTGTTTATGTGATCTTATTGCATATATATATATATATATATATATATTATATATATATAACATATATATATTATATATATATATATATATATATGAAGATTGAGACACTTATGCAGCATATGGAAATCTTTATTCAGGAAACGTTTCGCCACACAGTGGCTTCATCAGTCCAATACAAAGAGGAAGGCGTAAGGAGAGGAGGAGAATGAGGTAATCAGTCCCTCAACCTGGAGTCGATGTGTTCAGTCCATCAATCTTGTAGAATGTACAGCATAGGGCCGTAGACGTGGCTTATATACTGTAGTGAGGTGACGTGAAGCAGATGGAGGCGGGGTCATAGTGGTACCATCCACTAGTCGAAGTAGGTCTTCGTCCAAAGGTTGAACAAGTGTTGAAGAATTCTTTGTAACAAGATCCCATGATGCTGCAGTGTGTGACATTCCCTCAACCTGGAGTCGATGTGTTCAGTCCACAAGATTGATGGACTGAACACATCGACTCCAGGTTGAGGGACTGATTACCTCATTCTCCTCCTCTCCTTACGCCTTCCTCTTTGTATTGGACTGATGAAGCCACTGTGTGGCGAAACGTTTCCTGATTAAAGATTTCCATATGCTGCATAAGTGTCTCAATCTTCAACTTGTCGGTTTTTCAAACCATTCATCACAACTGTCAGACACTGCAGCATCATGGGATCTTGTTACAAAGAATTCTTCAACACTTGTTCAACCTTTGGACGAAGACCTACTTCGACTAGTGGATGGTACCACTATGACCCCGCCTCCATCTGCTTCACGTCACCTCACTACAGTATATAAGCCACGTCTACGGCCCTATGCTGTATATTCTACAAGATTGATGGACTGAACAGATCGACTCCAGGTTGAGGGACTGATTACCTCATTCTCCTCCTCTCCTTACGCCTTCCTCTTTGTATTGGACTGATGAAGCCACTGTGTGGCGAAACGTTTCCTGAATAAAGATTTCCATATGCTGCATAAGTGTCTCAATCTTCAACTTGTCGGTTTTTCAAACCATTCATCACAACTGTCAGACACTGCAGCATCATGGGATCTTGTTACAAAGAATTCTTCAACACTTGTTCAACCTTTGGACGAAGACCTACTTCGACTAGTGGATGGTACCACTATGACCCCGCCTCCATCTGCTTCACGTCACCTCACTACAATATATAAGCAACGTCTACGGCCCTATGCTGTATATTCTACAAGATTGATGGACTGAACACATCGACTCCAGGTTGAGGGACTGATTACCTCATTCTCCTCCTCTCCTTACGCCTTCCTCTTTGTATTGGACTGATGAAGCCACTGTGTGGCGAAACGTTTCCTGAATAAAGATTTCCATATGCTGCATAAGTGTCTCAATCTTCAACTTGTCGGTTTTTCAAACCATTCATCACACACACACACACACACACATATATATATATATATATATATATATATATATATATATATATATATATATATATATATATATATATATATATATATATATATATATACATATTTTATTATCACACTGGCCGATTACCACCAAGGCAGGGTGGCCCGAAAAAGAAAAACTTTCACCATCATTCACTCCATCACTGTCTTGCCAGAAGGATGCTTTACACTACAGTTTTTAAACTGCAACATTAACACCCCTCCTTCAGAGTGCAGGCACTGTACTTCCCATCTCCAGGACTCAAGTCCTGCCTGCCGGATGTGGGATGATATGACAAAACTCACATAGAGAGGAAAACAATAAAAAAAAATTACAAATAATATATATATATATATATATATATATATATATATATATATATATATATATATATATATATATATATATATATATATATATGTATATATATATATATGCAATAAGATCACAGTAAACAGGTTATTTCAAAATATGCAAAACAACCACTCTGAAAGAATACAGAAATTCCAAGCGCTTTCGTGACTACTCACATTATCAAGGAACTATGAAAGTGAAGCATCCAAGGAAGCTATATAAGGGGGCGGCCAGCACCTCACTATCAGATCCCACAACGGTTAAACACGTGACGCGCTGCGAGCCAACTTGGATAGGTCCTTTGCAAAACTCACCCCAAGCTATTTATTTGTCCAGTGTATTATTAAATTCTACCCAAATTCTATTAATTATAAATGGATCTAATTTATATAAACCAAAGGAAATATTCATATTATTGTCAAAACTGGTCGACAGGAATATAATTGAATCTTGTTTCATAAAAAGCAGTTTTGACAATAATATGAATATTTCCTTTGGTTTATATAAATTAGATCCATTTATAATTAATAGAATTTGGGTAGAATTTAATAATACACTGGACAAATAAATAGCTTGGGGGTGAGTTTTGCAAAGGACCTATCCAAGTTGGCTCGCCGCGCGTCACGTGTTTAACCGTTGTGGGATCTGATAGTGAGGTGCTGGCCAGACCCCTTATATAGCTTCCTTGGATGCTTCACTTTCATAGTTCCTTGATAATGTGAGTAGTCACTAAAGCACTTGGAATTTCTCTATTCTTTCAGAGTGGTTGTTTTGCATATATATATATATATATATATATTGTTATATCTTCAAAATTGGTCATCCTGTGTTATTTAACTATTGTAAGAGAATATGTTCATCACTTAATATTATAGCGCGAAAGTCCCCATTTATAGCTAAAATAGAGACTTTTGGCGTTATATTATTATCTGTTAATATATGAAAAATACCATGGTATTATCGCTATTATCACTATTATCACTATTATCATTATTATCACTATTATCGTTATTATCACTATTATCATTATTATCACTATTATTTTACTATTATTGTTAGGTAGGATTTCTTGTGTATATAGAGTAAAGTTTAAGTCTCGGAACTATCCGGTGAATTGTTCAATTGTTTATGTCCGGCTGGCTGACGTTGGGTCAGCTGATCCAACCTGATGACGCGTCAACAGACTGGCAAGTAGTCAGTCTGCTCCTTGCTCTAGCCCTGACAACTGATCGTATATTGGCTCTTACGGTGTACAGTTTGAATGGTTTTGAGAATTGGACTCTAGAGCTGACTCAGTTTGTTCCTCATTGCTTTGAAAGACTCTTTTGATATTTATATTCTTGGTCAGTTCAGTAATCCATAGAGATACTTTACGGCCAGATTCAAAGGTCTTGTTAAATCTTGTACCTTTTGTATTTTGAGTTTACAGTCTTGTTAAGACAAAGACGTAAATGTTATTGAAGACTGAATTACAGGAAGAATAATTAAACTTCCTTAGTAATGTGACATTTCCATGATTTTCAACTAAATGTATATGGTAAATTTATTGTACAAAGTATTAAGTTACATTAACTACAAAGAGAAGATAAAGTATTGTATTTAAATACTTTAATAAATTTGAATATTATTCTATGGAGTTTCCCAGTTGAAATTGTTTCTCCTAGACTCTAAAGCTTTAAATAACTCGGATCCAAAAATCTTGTTGCATAAGAAATAAATGGTAACAGGCCACATTCTGAAGTTCTTTAAAAAAATTTCTTATTCGCAACAAATGGGGGCCTGTCTGGGATCTCTGTTGTTCTAAGACATTGATCAAAAGAACAATATTAAAGTTATATACTGGGAATTTATCTTTAGTTAATTTCAAAATATTGATCATGGAAGATCACATTAAAAAGTTATTTGAAGATTTAACATTGTCAAAGCTGGACTCCTTGAAACTTCAAACGTGCTGGCAGATAGCCCGTAAATTGGGAGTACCATACGATAGATATTACACAGCCAATACCATAAGGGCAATAATTAGAAACAAATTGTTTCCCGGGGGCCTCTAACCATCATGTAGCAGGAGATTCTGACTCTGAAAGTTTAGTTTCTCAAGTAAGCTACCAGTCGGGAATCGAAGTATTAGAAGAACAATTTCAAAGAGTTGATCTTGAAATTGAATCAGATAGATTAGGTCCCGCTTTGGCCTCTAGTAAAGTAGATGAAGTATTGCAGGGTGCAGCCGCTGTTCGTCATTTGCCCGTTACTGAAGGAATTCCTATTAATGGTCAGCCTGGCCCTCACCAAGGAGCACGTCCAAAGGAATATCCACATACCGCCAGTTCAATTCCCTCATTTTCGATACCATTGGGGCATATTTCTCAAAGTCAGTTTGAGAAATTAGAGAGACTATTTATTTTACAGACTGCTCAAATTGAGGCTCAGCATAAATTAAATGAAGAAGACTTTCAAAGGGAAACGCTCCGCTATATAAGACAACAACAACAAGGAAATGTAAGTGAAAGATGTACTGAATCCTCAAATGATTCTTTCAATATACAAAAAGCTGCATCTATGGTTCCAAGATTTAATGATGGAGATTTAGATACTTATTTTGAAGTCTTTGAGAATCAAGCACATGCTATGCGCTGGCCCCGACAACACTGGGCAACCTTATTACATACTTCGTTGACTGGTAAAGCTCAAAGTTGTACGGCTACATTACCTTTTGAGAAATATGTGGATTATGATTCCGTTAAGAAGGCTATCCTAGAAGCTTATGATCTCCTCCCAGTAAGTTATCAAAAAACATTTAGAGCATTAAAACGCCAGCCAACTCAGTCGTATGTAGATTTTGCACGTGAAAAGAAAATCGCTTTTGAGAGATGGTGTAGAGCTTCTAACTGTAAATCTATGGAAAGTCTTTCCCAATTGATCCTGCATGAGGATTTCTATAATAATTTACCAGAAGACTTGCATAGGTATTTCATTAGTTGCCCCATAGTAAATATACTAGAAACAGCCTCGCTCGCCAATAATTATGAAATATCTCAACAATTGATTGGCGAAACAAAAAGTAAGGAAACAGTGACTAAATATGCCCCTAAGAAAGGATGATCCAATCTTACAGAGATGCGTCGCATACAGAATCCTTACCCGACCTCCTATGATGCCTCCACGCCCATTAATAATAAATTTAGATCTAACTCTAGGAAAAGTTCAAAACCACTAAGGTATAACAGTGAGTTGAACTGCACTTATTGTAATAAGAAAGGGCATTTAAGGAAACACTGTTATTGGCTAGAGAGGGATACCAGGAACGAGCGACTTCGTTTTCCAACACAGGTAATATCTTCATCGACAACTCAAAAGAAACTGAACCCTAGTACCGAACAAGGTTCACAAGAACGAATCAGTAGTCATTCTAGATGACTCAATACTAGAGCTGTTTCAGAAAAAGATATTCACTCAGCTATGAGTCCCTACTTTGCTAAAGTGAAAGTTGGAATAGACGAGACTCAATTAGTTGAAATTAATTCCTTCCGTGATACTTCCGTATTTTCTGTTGCTTATCACCCTCAGTCGCAAGGAGCCCTCGAACGATTTCATTAAATATTAAAATCAATGATGAGAGCGTACTGCGAGCAGTTTTCCAGATATTTGGACGAAGGAATACCGTTCCTCTTGTTCGCCTTAAGGGAAAGCAAACAAGAAAGCACTGGGTTCAGTCCATCTGAATTAATTTACGGACACCAAGTACGTGGCCCCCTCGCCGTACTAAAAGATTCATGGACTGGAAAATCCGAACCCTCGCTTAAAACAACTCCAACTCTAATGCAAAAGCGTTTGTCACAACTGAGGGAATTAGCCTCAAAAAACTTAGCTAAGGCCCAATCCAAGATGAAGCATTGTTATGACAAACACACACGCTCTGGTTTCTTCAAACCAGGTGACAGTGTGATGGCACAGAAATTCTTACCTGGACACGCTCTGCAACCTAGATATGAAGGTCCTTTGGAAGTGATTGAGCGGCTCATTGAGGTAAATTATGTACTACAAACTCCAGGAAAGAGAAAAGCAAAACGTACTTATCACATAAACCAACTTAAGGCTTACCACCCTAGTATCGTACCAGTTACGACAGTTCTTCCTTTAGCTGAAACTGAAAATGTAAGTCTGCCCAGCATCTCTAAAGCGATAGAAGTACGTTTAAAAAATTCAGAGACATTGCACTCTCTTGATATCTTTCTTATGAACCTTGATTTGAAGAAAGCCAAAGATATCAAAGACTTTATATTACGTTATGAGGTTTTATTCGATGACATTCCTAGGTGTTGTACATTGGGAATTCACGACATAGATGTACAAGGAGCAAAGCCTTGCAAACAGTCACCTTACAGGGCAAGTCCACTCAAACAAGAAACATTAAACAAAGAAGTAGAATTTTTGTTGTCCCATGGACTCATAGAACGGAGTAAAAGTCCGTGGGCCTCGCCCTGTATATTAGTTCCCAAGCCTGATGGAACTTCTAGAATGTGCACTGATTATCGTAAGGTTAATGCTCTCACGGTACCAGATGGTTTCCCACTACCCCGTATTGATGATCTAATAGACAGAGTATCAGGAGCCACCTATGTCACCCGCCTGGATTTATTAAGGGGCTATTACCAAGTGCCGCTTACCCAGCAAGCCCAAGAAATATCCGCATTTACTATACAAGGAGGATTATTCAATTATCGTGTTATGCCCTTCGGGTTGTGTAACGCGGCCTCTACCTTTCAGCGCCTGATGAACCTGCTGACCAATGATTTAGAAGGAGTGGATGCATATCTAGATGATCTTGTTATATATAGCAATGAGTGGGAGCAACATTTAATTCGCCTAGAAACCTTATTTAAGAAGTTAGAAAAGTACAACTTCACCATAAATTTAGCCAAGTGTCAGTTTGGACAAGCCAAGATTAAATACCTCGGTTTTTGTATAGGTCAGGGTGAGGTACATCCTGTTGATGTAAAAGTTAGAGCCATTGCCGAGTTTCCTATCCCTCAAGATAGAAAGTCTATACAGAGGTTCCTCGGAATGACTGGTTATTATTGACGTTTCTGTCCTAATTTTTCTCAGGTTGCATCTCCTCTTACTGAGTTAACCAGTAGTAAGATGAAGTTTTGCTGGACGAAAGATTGTGAGATAGCTTTTAATCGGTTGAAGCAGTTGCTTTCTTCGTCACCCGTATTGAAAAGTCCTGACTTTAATCAACCCTTCTATTTACACATCCATGCCGGCGGTTATGCTGTGGGGGCGGTGTTACTTCAGAAATCCCCCTCTACTGATATTTTGCATCCTATATCTTATTTTTCTTCAAAGTTAAAACGTCACCATAAGAATTATGCCACTGTAGAGAAAGAAGCTCTTGCCCTAGTAATATCTTTGGAACATTTTGACATTTATCTGGGAACCTCCCCCCCATAAAATTATGGTATTTTCTGATCACAACCCTTTAATTTATATTAATTCTATGAAATCAAAGAACACCCGAATCCTCAGGTGGGCTCTGAGGATCCAACCTTATCTGATTAGTATTCAACACTAAAGTGGATCCCTTAACATAATTGCTGATGCCCTTTCTCGCCCCTGAAAAAAAAAATGTATACCTTCAAATGTAAAGTTAAGAAATGAGTACTCTTAGAGCCTAATTTATATATATATTATATATTTTTGTTAATGATTTTCTTTTATATTGACAGTATGACTATGAAAGCTGTTTCGTTGATGGGACGAAGTATTAAATCCACATGGATGACCCTGACAGTTATGTCCGAGACTCCTATTCTCGAATTATAATGGAAACCACTCGAGATAGTTCTTCCGACCATTGTTCCAAAACCTCATCCTCTGGCAAATAACCATGCTGATCGAGTTATTTCTTCTCCATTCTTCCTTCATACTACATGCCTTATTTACCAAGAGGATGCCTATTATAAAGGAGATATTACCAAGGACGCTTGCAAACTCCCTACTGCGACCTATTGTCGTACGTGGGGGGGGGGTGTTATATCTTCGATATTGGTCATCCTGTGTTATTAAACTATTGTAAGAGAATATGTTCATCACTTAATATTATAGCGCGAAAGTCCCCGTTTATAGCTAAAATAGAGACTTTCGGCGTTATATTATTATCTGTTAATATATGAAAAATACCATGGTATTATCGTTATTATCACTATTATCACTATTATCATTATTATCACTATTATCGTTATTATCACTATTACCATTATTATCACTATTATTTTACTATTATTGTTAGGTAGGATTTCTTGTGTATATAGAGTAAAGTTTAAGTCTCGGAACTATCCGGTGAATTGTTCAATTGTTTATGTCCGCTGGCTGACGTTGGGTCAGCTGATCCAACCTGATGACGCGTCAACAGACTGGCAAGTAGTCAGTCTGCTCCTTGCTCTAGCCCTGACAACTGATCGTATATTGGCTCTTACGGTGTACAGTTTGAATGGTTTTGAGAATTGGACTCTAGAGCTGACTCAGTTTGTTCCTCATTGCTTTGAAAGACTCTTTTGATATTTATATTCTTGGTCAGTTCAGTAATCCATAGAGATACTTTACGGCCAGATTCAAAGGTCTTGTTAAATCTTGTACCTTTTGTATTTTGAGTTTACAGTCTTGTTAAGACAAAGACGTAAATGTTATTGAAGACTGAATTACAGGAAGAATAATTAAACTTCCTTAGTAATGTGACATTTCCATGATTTTCAACTAAATGTATATGGTAAATTTATTGTACAAAGTATTAAGTTACATTAACTACAAAGAGAAGATAAAGTATTGTATTTAAATACTTTAATAAATTTGAATATTACTCTATGGAGTTTCCCAGTTGAAATTATTTCCCCTAGACTCTAAAACTTTAAATAACTCGGATCCAAAAATCTTGTTGCATAAGAAATAAATGGTAACAGGCCACATTCTGAAGTTCTTTAAAAAAATTTCTTATTCGCAACAATATATATATATATATATATATATATATATATATATATATATATACACACACACACAAATATGTGCATATACACACATGCAGAAATATAACAATTCAGAGTTATTATAAGGTTAATAATAGCGAATTCCTTTGAATGCCTTAAGACAGCAGTGTTAAACAATTTAAATAAACATAAAAGTTGTTCAAGGTTTAAACAGTGGATAAATACAGAGCAAGTTAGTAAAATACATCCCAGCTGATGGTGCAGTCTGACCCACCTTGTAACTGCTGATGGTGGAGTCTGACCCACCTTGTAACTGCTCTCTTCCTCATTACAATACTAAATGCTTGTAATTAGTTCCGTAATTTTTTTAAGGGGTGGACCGGTAAGCCAGCAGGAGGACTCGGTCAGATGACGAAAAGCTCCAATGGCGGGTCATCTGATTAAGACCTGCATCAGGAAACACTTGTCCTATTTCCTGATAGGCCTTACCTAACCTTCCTGAATACAGGTATTTAGCTACAAAAGGGCTGGCATGGCCTCTCTAGTCAATGTGTCAATAACCAAGTAAACTATTACAGATGGTATGCTGACAGTACCGACTGCTATTTCTGCCCATGGCTCTCTAGTGGCCTCTTGTTGCAGTGCCAGGTAGGTATTTTTTGGGCAGAGTGGACGTTTAATCAGTCAACACGAGCATCCTTACTCTAAGTCCTTTTGCCTCAAGGAGGACTTGTTGGTGCCACACACACCCCCAGTTCCCAGCTGGATTCCAATTTTGTTTTCTTATTTACTACTTATTTTAGTTTCTAGACATTAATATCTTAAATAATTTTATTAATTCTAGTATTATCTAATGATGATTAAAGCCCTTCCTTCAGTGGGTTATGATGACACAATAATGTTTTATGGGCATCTTAATCAAGACCCTATACAAACTAACCACTATTATTACTAGCTAACAGTGGATGATTTGTATGTATATATTGAAATTTGTACATCCTCCCGCTGGCAAAAAAAAAAAAAAAAAGGAAGATGAGCCTAAATCAAGTGTCCCACAAGCTGTAGCGAGAAGGATAGTATCTCTGGTCGAGGAGACGCTGAGCTAATGCTTACGGTCCTGTTTCCACTGCATGAACCTTAATCATCCTCAGTCGTCCAGCATATTCTGGGTGAATTGATATTACTAGGCCCAGTTGCCGGTTAGCCCTAGATGCTTCAATTTCCACTTATGCGAGATGCACTGGACTCAGTGTTAGTTTATTGCCCTCCAGGTCTGGCCTATAAACGTCAAGTAACCAGCATAAGAACATAAGAAAGAAAGAACACTGCAACAGGTCTACCGACCTATGTGGAGCAGGTCCATGTCCCCTCAACCACCCCCGGATTAGCCCAGTGACCCACCCAGTCAGGTCACCTCCACTCAAGGAAGGAGCACGGTATCAGACCCAGCAGCACAAGCTAGTAAAGTCCAACTCACACCCACCCACACCCACTCATGTGTTTATCTAACCTATTTTTAAAACTACACAACGTTTTAGCCTCAATTCTACGCCTTTCGAGAGAGTGCAGATTCAGGGCCCTCAGTCTATCATCACAGGGAAGATTTCTGATACATGGGATCATCTTTGTCATCCTCCTCTGTACGTTTTCCAGAGTATTTGTATCCATTCTGTAATACGGTGACCAGAACTGAGCAGCATAGTCTAAATGTGGCCTAACCAAGGATATATAGAGTTGAAGAACAACCTGAGGACTTCTATTATTTATACTTCTAGATATGGAACCAAGAATTCTGTTAGCTTTATTGCGAACACTTATGCACTGTTGTCTTGGTTTTAGATTACTGCTAACCAGAACTCCTAAATCCTTTTCGCAATCAGTACTATTAAGATCTACATTATTTAGTTTATATGTCGCATGGTTATTTTCCTGTCCAACATTTAGAACTTTGCATTTGTCTATATTAAACTGCATCTGCCACTTCTCCAGCCATTGCATCAGTCTATTCAAATCATCCTGGAGTGCTCTAGTATCCTCATTAGAACGAATTGAACGGCCTATTTTGGTGTCATCAGGAAATTTGCTTATGTCGATATTTATTTCCTCATCTATGTCGTTTAAGTAAATTGTGAACAACAATGAGCCCAACACTGACCCCTGAGGAACACCGCTTGTGACGTGCCCCCATTCTGATTTCTCCCCATTTATGCAAACTCTCTCCTGCCTATTTGTCAGCCATGCCTCTACCCAGCAAAAAATTTCTCCTCTTATTCAGTGTGCCTTAAGTTTCCTCAATAGCCTCTGATGTGGAACTCTATCGAAAGCCTTACTGAAGTCCATATACATAATTCCATGATCTACTTCCTCAAACACCTTAGTGAAAAATGTTAGTAAATTCGTAAGACAGGAACGCCCCTTTGTAAAACCGTGTTGGGATTCATTAATCAATCTGTGCCTATCAAGATGGCTATGAATTGCTTCGGCAATTATTGATTCCATAAATTTTCCCACTATGCAGGTAAGGCTTATTGATCTACAGTTCGAAGCCAAGGACCTGTCACCTGCCTTGTAAATAGGTATTACATTTGCCATTTTCCACTTATCAGGCACTTTGCCAGTTTGTAGTGAAATGTTAAAAAGATTAGCCAAAGGTATGCCAAGTTCCTCTTTACATTCCTTTAACACCCTTGCAAACAGTTCATCAGGGCCTGGGGATTTGTTAGGTTTTAGTTTCTCTATTTGTCTGAGGACCATGTCACTAGTTACCGCAATTGTGCATAGTTTATTATCGTCCTGTTCTACATAATCTATTATTTCAGGAATATCGCTAGTATTTTCCTGGGTGAAAACTGAGAGGCAGTAGGTATTGAGAATTTCACACATATCCTTATCACTGTCAGTGATCTGACCAGAGTTATTAAGTGGGCAAATCTTGTCTCTAATCTTACTTCTGTATACCTGAAAGAACCATTTTGGGTTAGTCTTTGAATCCCTTGCGACCTTAGCCTCATAATCCCTTTTTGTTTTTCTTATTCCTTTCTTTATTTCTCTCTTTAATTGAATATATTGATTTCTTAACTGCCCATCCTCTCTTTTGATACGCCTATATATGCCTCTCTTTTGACCAGTGAGATGTTTTAATCTATTGTTCATCCATTTGGGATCATTTTTGTTAGATCTAATTTCCCTACTCAGAACAAAAGTTCTGGGCAGCTAGAACTATGCTCTGAAAAACGTCATATTGGCAACCAAGATCACCTACCTGACCCATAGTCAGGACATCCCAATTTAGCTCACCCAGGTAATTTTTCAGTCCCATGTACTCGGCCAAGCGAAAATCTGGGACAGAGATTTGATTGCAGTTATCTGGGTAATTCCATGATATATTGAAACAAAGTGATTTGTGATCACTTTCCCCAAGCTCATCATTAACCTCAAGATTATTAATTAGTGAATCTTTGTTGGCAAGAACCAAGTCAAGCAGATTGTTTCCTCTAGTTGGTTCTGTCACAACCTGTTCTAAAAAGCAATCCTGAACCGTATCAAGAAAGTCACTAGACTCAAGATTTCCAGTCATATTGTTCCAATTAATTTGTCTAAAGTTAAAATCTCCCATTAGCACAACATTTTCATATCTAGATGCCTTATGAATTTCGTCCCATAACAGCTTACTGCCCTCCCTATCAAGGTTTGAGGGCCTATAAATCACACCCAAAATTAATTTGTCAGGACCCTCGAGAAACTGTAGCCAAACAGAATTCTGTGTTTGATGTTTCTAATCTTATATCATGTCTAAGACAACATTTTAAATTTTCTGACATACATCGCCACTCCACCAAACCTTCCTGTTGACCCTGTCATTGTGGAATAGTTTATAACCCTGTATGTTGCATTCAGAAGGCATTTCTCTATCTTTCAGGTTGAACCAGGTCTCTGTTATACCAATAATATCTATATTACCTACACTTGCAAGTAATCTTAGCTCATCTATCTTATTTCTTAGACTCCTACTATTTGTATAGTAACCTTAGGGGAGCTAGTCACTCGTTGCCCTCTGCTATTTCTCTTTGTTTGTTGATCAATTGATTTGCCATTACTAGCAACTTTATTTTGAATATTGTCTTTTAAACATATCCCTGAGGTATCCCGGAAATAACTGCTGTTTTTAACCCTAATGCTGCAGCCTGATTGTTTCCCACAAACACCCAGACCTCTATAATCTATCAGTTTAAATTCCTAGAAAAGTCATCATTACCCTCTCAATCGAATTGGCTAATGCAAGCACTCCATCCCCAGAGAGATGAACCCCATCCCTTGCATACATATCACGTTTGTCAAAGAATAGGTCCCAGTTATCAATGAATGGGATTGTAAGTTCCTTGCAGTACCTGTCTAGCCAGTAACTTATACCAATTGCCCTAGACATCCATTCATTGCCCACTCCCTCTCTAGGCAAGATGCTACATATGACTGGATCCCTCCCTTAGACCTAACTACCATACTTGATTCTATTTCTATAGCACCTGCATCAATTTATTTTAATTCCGGCGCAACTCCTCGTTGGTAATTGATTCATTCAGGGCATTGATATACCGGGTCTTCTGACGGTCAGCTCAGTACTGTAGGAAAAGGTTCGATCATTCTTCCAGACAGCATATGGTTAGAAGTGAGTTTTTAATTCATCTAGTCCATTCATTACACAGCCTGCCTGTGGTTCACTCTCGCCTCTGTGTCGAAACGTATCAGTGCTCTCTTCTGGTGCAGAATCTTCCGTAGACATCGTTTAACGTTCATGGAAAACGCTGTGAGAGGGCAAACGAGGTGCCATGTACTACAGCTCTCACTTCTCCTGCCCCATGTAATCCTGTATGTCTTTAGCTAATAAAATGTTCTTAAAGACCTTATCCGTCGCTTTGATTCAAGTGCCATTATCTGAAATAACTAATCAAGGGCATGTTTATCTAATTCCCGATGTATTGCCCGTGTAGTTACAAAAGTGAACAGGTAAACATTCACATGAGGTTCTGCCTCTCCATTCTCTGGGGTCTTTAATGTGACAGAACCGGTGTAATCAATACTTATAGTATAGTCTCAAATGATCTATCACTCATGACTCTTTCCTGAGGTAGCGGTAGCAAATCTGGATTCTTCAGTGTTCTACCCTTGTACAGCCGACAAATAATGCAACCCCTCTGCTCACAGATTTCTTCATGTCTGCACAGACTTTGGTTATCCAATAATTCTGACGTAGATCTGTATGGGTTTCTCCGCATCCCCCCCTCCCAAGTATCGTCCTTTGATGTGCCTCCTGTATCATCAGCTTAGTTAGCCAGTCATCCCTATCCAGCAATATTGGATGTTTCGAGCCATAACTGAGGTCGCCTTCATGTAGCCTTTCCCTACGCCTTATCAGTCTCAAATGATCCTGTTGTGCACGAATGGTATATAATACCGACAAGATGAAATTAAGACACATGTGCAACATCTGGGTATCTTTATTATAGACGTATATAGTCCTACTGTCTTCAAGTTATGTCCTGGAATCTGTATTGATAAAGCCACTGGATGGCGAAACGTCTACAATAAAGATACCCAGATGTTGCACATGTGTCTTAATTTCATCAAATGATCCTGCAACAACCCTGGCGAGTGAATGATTTTACGAGATCCCTAGACTTCTTGACGAATCGAGTCCTACCTCATTGACTTTGCCGGTCGCTAGTATCCTCAGAATCTCTAGATACGTCTCTCTTTGATACTACTGGATCGGTCAACGTACGACCATGTCTCACTTTGTCATACAAGTCACTGTCCAAGCGGAAAATACATTCAGCAATTCTAATCAATTTCGTCCAAGTGGAGAATCAGGTGGGACTGAGTATCTTAGTCTCTACGATTTCTCTCACGACTTATACCATACAGCTAGAAATCTCAGATTTCTATTACGGCCAGTCTTTCTTGAAGGAGATCCAAGCGGAGCCCAGAAACCAGAGCTCAGACTTGCTTATTTTATTATGTGTCACTCCTTTGCTAATTAATTCAACTGGATTCTTGTCCGTGGATGCCTATAAGAGCTTTAAGTCCTATTAAGGCTCTCTAATTTATTTCACATTATTCTTGATGTAGAGAAACTTAGATTAGCTTCATTTGACCCACTACAGAGCCGCTTCTGAGTCTGACCGGAAAATGTGGCAAGTCATTTAAGGTTGTTTACACGTTCGCAACAACATCCCAAGTAAAAGTAAATACATGCGAGGAAAATTGAAATGGAGGCAGCGAAAAAGACCAAGAACAAAAACAACTACAAAACAACAACGACTACGACAACAATAATACGACAACAATAATACGACAACAAGGAAAAAACAACAACAGAAGAAGAAGGATTGTTAAAAACTCGGGAGATGCAGCTTTCCCTTACATGTGTGAGGAGTGGGGGTGGGGGTGGGGGTGGTTGTGGGGGAGGAGGTGGAAGAAGACAGGAGGGAAGGGGGAACAAGAGTCGGTCTGGCTTGGTCTCCGACTAATGAATTGCTCCATTGCACGGAGATACCATCACCCTCGCCAGACCAAAACTGAGATGGAGATTGAGAGATGGAAGGGAAGCTTCCTGCAATCAAGAAATGGCCCAAGGAGTGTGTGTGTGTGTGTGTGTGTGTGTGTGTGTGTGTGTTTGTGTGTGTGTTTGTGTTTGTATGTGTGTTTGTGTGTGTGTACTCACCTATTTGTGGTTGCAGGGATCAGCTCATAGCTCCTGGCCCTGCGTCTTCACTGATTGCTACTAGGTCTTTTCTCTCCCTGATCCATGAACTTTATCAAACGGCGTCTTAAACCTAAGTATGGTTCCTGCCTCCACTGCGTAACTTTCTAGGCTATTCCACTTACTGACAACTCTACGACTGAAGAAATACTTCCTAACATCCCTGTGACTCATGGGAGTCTTCAACTTCCAATTGTGACATCTTGTTTCTGTGTACCATCTCTGGAATATCCTGTCTTTGTCCACCTTGTCAATTCCTCGCAGTATTTTATGTCGTTATCATGTCTCCCCTTGACCCTGCTGTCCTCCAGTGTCATCAGGCAGATTTTCCTTAACCTTTCTTCGTAGGGCAATACCCTTAGCTCTGGGACTAGTCTTGCTGCAAACGTTTGTACTTTCTCTAATTTCTTGTCGTGCTTAGCACGTCAAGAAATTAGATGTGGCAAGATGTGGATTCCAAACTGGTGCTGCATATTCCAGTATGGGCCTTACGTATATGGTGTACAGTGTCTTGAACGATTCCTTACTGAGGTATCGGAATGCTATTCTCAGGTTTGCCAGACGCCCGTATGCTGCAGCAGTTATCTGATTGATGTGTGCCTCAGGAGATGTGCTCGGTATTATACTCACCCCAAGATCTTTTTCCTTGAGTGAGGTTTGCAGTCTTTGGCCACTAGACTATACTCTGTCTGCGGTCTTCTTTGCCCTTCCCCGATCTTCATGACTTTGCATTTGGCGGGGTTAAATTCAAGGAGCCAGTTGCTGGATCAGGCTTGTAGCCTGCCCAGGTCTCTCTGTAGTCCTGCCTGATTCTCGACCGATTTATTTCTTCTCATTAGCTTCACATCATCTGCAAACAGGGACACTTCCGAGTGTATCACAAAAACAGCACTGGTCCTAGGACTGACCCCTCTGGAACCCTGCTCGTCACAGGCTCCCACTCTGACACCTCGTTACTTACCGTAACTCGTTGTTGCCTCCCTCTCAGGTGTTCTCTGATCCAGTGCAGTGCCTTTCCTGTTATACATGCCTGATCCTTTAGCTTTTGCATTAACCTCTTTTGAGGAACTGTGTCAAAGGCCTTCTTGCAGTCCAAGAAAATGCAAAATATCCACCCCTCTCTCACGTGTATTACTTCTGTTACCTTGTCATAAAACTCCAGCAGGTTTGTGACACAGGATTTTCCGTCCCTGAAACATAAGAACATAAGAAAGAAGGAACACTGCAGCAGGCCTACTGACCCATGCGAAGAGGGTCCATGTCTCCCACCCTCCGATTAGCCCAATGACCCACCTAGTCTGGTCACTTCCACTTAAGGAAGGAGCACGGTATAAGACCTAGTAGCACACCCACCCACACCCACTCAAGTATTTATCTAACCTATTTTTAAAACCTTGCTGGTTGTCGTTTATAAGCCTGTGTCTTTCTAGGTGCTCCACCACTTTCCTTCTGATGATCTTCTCCATGACTTTGCATACTATCCACGTCAGTGACACAGGTCTGTAGTTTAATGCCTCGTGTTTGTCTCCTTTCTTAAAGAGGGAGACTACATTTGCCATCTTCGATACCTCGGGTAGTTGCCCAGCTTCAGTGAATGTGTTGAAGATTTTTGATGGTGACACACACAGCATCTCTGCTCCCTCTCTAAGGACCCACGAAGAGATGTCTGGTCCCACCGCCTTTGAGGTATCAAGTTCACATAGCAGTTTCTTCACCTCCTCCTCGGTTGTGTGTATTTCATCCATCACTTGTTAGTATACCTCCCTATTCTGAATTCCTGGAGTCCTTCCTGTCTCTAATGTGAATACTTCTTTAAATGTCATGTGCTCCTCACATGCCTCTTGGTCGTTTCTTGTGAACTTCCCACCTTCCTTCCTTAGCCTGATTACCTGCGCCTTGACTGTTGTTATCCTCCTGATATGGCTATACAAGAGCTTCGGGTCAGACTTGACTTTCGATGCCATGTCATTTTCGAATTGTCGCTGAGCCTCCCTTGTTACCTGTGCATATTCGTTTCTGGTTCTTCGGCTAATCTCTTTATTTTCCTGGGTCGTTAGTCTTCTGTATTCTCTAGTGCACTTGGTTTTTACCTCACTACCCCTTTGGGTGAACCAAGGATTCGTCTGGTCTTCCCATTATTTCTGTTTCCCTTGGGAACAAACCTCTCCTCTGCCTCCTTGCATTTTGTTGTCACATAGTCCATCATTTCTTTTACTGGCTTTCCAGCCAATTCTCTCTCCCACTGAACGTCTTGTAGGAAGTTCCTCATGCCTGTGTAGTCGCCCCTTTTGTAGTTTGGTTTTCCCGTCCTATTCCTACTACCCTCTCCACTTGTAGCTCTATGTAATCAAAGCACAAAACCAGATGATCACTAGCTCCAAGGGGCCTTTCGTAAGTGATATCCTCGATGTCCAAACTACTCAAGGTGAATTCCAGGTCCAGTCTTGCTGGTTCATCCTCCCCTCTCTCTCTGGTATTGTCTCTAACATGTTGATGCATGAAGTTTTCCAGTACCACATCCATCATCTTGGCTCTCCATGTTTTATATAAGCTCTTCTAGCTTCCTTTCCCACTCATGTTCCATTTTCATGAGCTCTGCTACACAATCTTCCTTCGCAGACTCATTGCCTCCAGTCCCTTGGTTTTCCGTCCTGCTCTCTGGCAACACATTTTTTTTTTTTTGCTGGCACAATGAAAAACTATGTATTTCTGTGTGATTGTTTTGTGATGTGTTTGTCTGAGTGTGTGTGGGGAGCAGAGGGAGGGAGAGGAGGAAGCTGGAGACAGTAGGGAAATGGGAGAAAGGTGGAGAGTGGGAAAAAGGGAGGAGTATGGGAGAGAGAGGAGGAGGGAGAAGCAAAGGAGAGAGAATGGGAGAGGGAGAGGGGAAACTGGGAGAGGAGTAGTAAGAAGAAGCAGGAGGGTGAGAGAGAGAGGGGGGGATCAGGGGAGGGAGTGGGAGAGAGTTGGTGGGAGGGTGTGAGGGGGAGAGTATGTGCGGCTCTGCATATGCGGGAATATGTGGGTGTGAACGTGTGTGTGTGTGTGTGTGTGTGTGTGTGTGTGTGTGTATGAGTGTACTCACCTAATTGTACTCACCTAATTGTGGTTGCAGGGGTCGAGACTCAGCTCCTAGCCCCGCCTCTTCACTGATCGCTACTAGGTCCTCTCCCTCTCTGCTTCCTGAGCTTTGTCATACCTCTTCTTAAAACTATGTATGGTTCCCGCCTCCACTACTTGTGTGTGTTTGTGTGTGTGTGTGTGTGTGTGTGTGTGTGTGTGTGTGTGTGTGTGTGTGTGTGTGTGTGTGTGTGTGTGTGTGCATATGTGTATGTGTGTGTTTCTGTGAGTGTTGTGTGTGTGTGCATTCACCTAATTGTACACACCTAATTGTGATTGTAGGGGTCGAATCATTGCTCCTGACCCCGCCTCTTCACTGGTCGCCACTAGGTTACTCTCACCCTGCTCCATGAGCTTAATCATACCTCTTTTTAAAGTTATGTATGGATCCTGCCTCCACTACCTCACTCTCCAGACTCTTCCACTTCATGACAACTCTGTGGCCGAAGAAATACTTCCTAACATCCCTGTGACTATCTGAGTCTTCAACTTCCAATTGTCGCTGTGTCCCGTCTCTGGAACATCTTATCCCTACCCACCTTGTTGATTCCTCTCAGTATTTTGTATGTCGTTATCATGTCCCCCCTATCCCTCCTGTCCTCCAGTGTCGTTAGGTCGACTTCCCTTAACATCTCCTCGTAGGACATGCCCCTTTGCTCCGGGACTAGTCGCACTGCAAACCTTTGCACTTTCTCTAATTTCTTGACGTGCTTGGCCAGATGCGGATTCCACACTGGCGCTGCATACTCCAATGTACACCTGACGTACTCTGTGTACACAGTACTAAACGACTCCTTACTGAGATGTCGGAATGATACTCTTTGGTTTGCTAGTCGCCCGTAAGTTGCAGTAGTTAATTGGTTGATGTGCCCCTCAGGAAATGTGCTCGGCATTACACTCACCCCAAGATCGTTTTCTTTGAGGGAAGTTTGTAGTCTCTGTTCCCCTAGACTGTACTCTGTCTTAAGTCTTTTTTGCTCTCCCCCAATCTTCATGACTTTGCACTATCGAAAGCCTTACGGAAGTCCATATATACAATATCATATTCATTACCATCATCTACCTCCTTATACACCTTAGTGAAAAATGTTAGTAAATTCGTAAGACATTAACGCCCCTTTGTAAAACCGTGTTGAGATTAATTAATCAATCTGTGCCTATCAAGATGGCTACGAATTGGTTCGGCAATTATTGATTCCATAAATTTTCCCACTATGGAGGTAAGGCTTATTGGTCTATAGTTCGAAGCCAAGGACCTGTCACCTGCCTTGTAAATAGGTATTACATTTGCCATTTTCCACTTATCAGGCACTATGCCAGTTTGTAGTGATATGTTAAAAAGATTAGCGAAAGGTATGCTAAGTTCCTCTTTACATTCCTTTAACACAGTTCATCAGGGCCTGGAGATTTGTTAGGTTTTAGTTTCTCTATTTGTCTGAGGACCATGTCACTAGTTACCGAAATCGTGCATAGTTCATTATCGTCCTGTTCTTCATGATCTATTATTTCAGGAATATAGCTAGTATTTTCCTGAGTGAAAACTGAGAGGAAGTAGGTATTGAGAATTTCACACATATGCTTATCACTGTCTGTGATCTGACCAGAGTTACTCTTAAGTGGGCCAGTCTTGTCCCTAATCTTACTTCTGTATACCTGAAAGAACCCTTTTGGGTTAGTCTTTGAATCCCTTGTGACCTTAGCCTTATAATCCCTTTTTGCTTTTCTTATTCCTTTTTTATTTCTCTCTTTAATTGAATAAATTGATTTCTTAACTGCCCATCCCCTCTTTTGATACGCCTATAGATGCCTCTCTTTTGACCAATGAGATGTTTTAATCTATTGTTCATCCATTTGGGATCATTTTTGTTAGATCTAATTTCCCTACTCAGAACAAAAGTTGTCTGGGCAGCTAGAACTAATCTTTGAAAAACGTCATATTGGCAACCAAGATCACCTACCTGACCCATAGTCAGGACATCTCAATTTAGCCCACCCAGGTAATATTTCAGTCCTTTGAAGTCGGCCAAGCGAAAATCTGGGACAGAGATTTGATTGCAGTTATCTGGGTAATTCCATGATATATTAAAACTAAGTGATTTGTAATCACTTTCCCCAAGCTCATCATTGCAGTACCTGTCTAGATAGCAATTTATACCAATTGCCCTAGACATCCATTTATTGCCCACTCCCTTAGACCTAACTACTTCTATTGCTGACCTGTGCTTATCCAGCAGCTCCTGTCTCCTGCCCTTCCCAATGTCATTACCCCCAGCACTAAGACAGATAATGGGCTTGTTCCCATTACCTGACATAATATTATCCAACCTGCTAACTATGTCACCAACACCAGCTCCAGGAAGGCACTCCCTCTGTCTGACCTTTGTGTCACTGTTACAAAAAGTATGGTCCATATATCTTACCTGAGAATCTCCTACTAGTATTCTTACCTTGATTAGCAGGGGAATCAGTGGTACCTTCAACCTCACTAACCACTGAAGTGCACTTGTCATGGAGAACAGAGTATCGATTTCCTACCTTCACATCTTCCCTGTTAACCCTCCTTATCTTCCTTCTTCCTGAACTGTGAACCACTTGCCACTTAAAGCGGCTGCCACTATCACTGCTAGTGACCATTTCCTCCTTACTAGCTAAATCCTTCTCACACTCACTCCCAAACTCATCTAGGCGAAACTTCATCCTCCTATTTTCCTCCTGAAGAAGTAGAACCTTCTTCAACCTGAGATTCTAAAACACTACAACAAGCCATGGTGCTTGGTAACACCTCACGCTAACTCCCAAAGCTTAGGACAGGTATAACCGCAGGTGACCACTGACCTCATTCACATAAGCCAGAAATATCACCAGTCCTAGGACTGACCCTTGTGGAACCCCGCTATTCATAGCCACCCTCTCTAACACCTCGTCACATACCATGATTCGTTCTTGCCTCCCTGTTACTTATTTTCTGATCCATTGCAGTGCTTTTCCAGTTATACCTGCCTGATCTTCTAGCTTTTGCAGTAATCTGTTGTGTGGAACTTTGTCGAAAGCCTTTCCTGAAGTCCAAGAAAATGCAGTCTACCCACTCCTCTCTCTCTCTTGTTTTACTTACGTCACCTTGTTATAAAACTCTAGTAGGTTTGTGATACAGTTATTTTCCTTCCAACTCTGCTGGTTCTCATGTATAAGCTCCACCACTCTTCAACTGATAATCTTCTCCATGACTTTGCATACTGTGCACGTCAGTGACACTGGTTTGTAGTATAGTGCTGAGATTGTTGTTAGTGGCACACACAGTGCCTCTGTTGTCTCTCTCAGGACCCACAGAGAGATGTTGTCCAGTTCCATCGCCTTTGAGTATCTAGTTCACTGAGCAGCCTCTGCATCTCCTCTTTGGTTGTGTGTATTGTGTCGAGCACTTGTTGGTTTACCTCACCATTCCGGCGTCCTTCCTGTCTCCACTGAAATTACTTCACTAAATCTCATCACATGAAATTTCTCATTAAATCGCATCACTTCATTAATTCTCATAACATTAAATATCTCATTAAACCATATGCTTCTCGGTCATTTCCTGTGAACTTCCCTCCTTCCTTCTTCAGCCTGATTACCTGGTCCTTGACTGTTTTTTCCTCCTGATGTGGCTGTACAACAGCTTCAGGCCAGAATTGGCCTTCTATGCTATGTCGTTTTTGTATTGCTGCTGGTCCTCCCTCCTTATCTGTGCATATTAATTTCTGGCTCTTTAACTAATCTCCTTATTTTCTTGGGACTTTCGTCTTCTATACTTTTTCCATACTCTAGTGCACTTAGTTTTCGCCTCTTTACTACTTTGGGTGAACCAAGGACCCATTCTGGTTTTCCCATTATTTCTTTTGCCCTTGGGAATGGATCTCTCAAACCATACCACGGACGGGGATAGAACCCGCGATCAGAGAGTCTCAAAACTCCAGACCGTCGCGTTAGCCACTGAACCAGCAGCCTCGCTGCATTTTGTTGTCACGTGTTCCATAATTTCATTTACTGATTTTCCCACTAGTTCTCTTTCCCACTGAACGTCATGCAGGAAATACCTTTTGCCTCTGTAGTCCTTTCTTTGGTAGTTTGGCTTCTCCCGTCCTACTATTCCTGCTTCCCTCTCCACTTGTAACTCTACTGTATGATGTCCTCACTGTCTGAACTACTCAAGATGAATAAGAGGTTCAGTCTTGCTCGTTCATCCTCTCCTCTCTCTCTCTGGTAGTGTCCCTAACATGTTGATCCATCGTCTTAGCCCTCCACGTTTCTGGTTCCCATGTGGCTCCAGGATTTCCCTTGCGACTAAAGCCACACACAACTAGTAACTCTGCTCTGCCCAAGTGGGCACTTATTTCCACCTCAGCTAGTGTAGCAAATATTGCTCTGTTGCTCTCATTATGTGTGTGTGTGTGTGTGTGTGTGTACTCACCTAGTTGTACTCACCTAGTTGAGGTTGCGGGGGTCGAGTCCGAGCTCCTGGCCCCCGCCTCTTCACTGATCACTACTAGGTCACTCTCCCCGAGCCGTGAGCTTTATCATACCTCTGCTTAAAGCTATGTATGGATCCTGCCTCCACTACATCGCTTCCCAAACTATTCCACTTACTGACTACTCTGTGGCTGAAGAAATACTTCCTAACATCCCTGTGATTCATCTGTGTCTTTAGCTTCCAACTGTGTCCCCTTGTTACTGTGTCCAATCTCTGGAACATCCTGTCTTTGTCCACCTTGTCAATTCCCCTCAGTATTTTGTATGTCGTTATCATGTCCCCCCTATCTCTCCTGTTCTCCAGTGTCGTCAGGTTGATTTCCCTTAACCTCTCCTCGTAGGACATACCTCTTAGCTCTGGGACTAGTCTTGTTGCAAACCTTTGCACTTTCTCTAGCTTCTTTACGTGCTTGGCTAGGTGTGGGTTCCAAACTGGTGCCGCATACTCCAATATGGGCCTAACGTATACGGTGTACAGGGTCCTGAACGATTCCTTATTAAGATGTCGGAATGCTGTTCTGAGGTTTGCTAGGCGCCCATATGCTGCAGCAGTTATTTGGTTGATGTGCGCTTCAGGAGATGTGCCTGGTGTTATACTCACCCCAAGATCTTTTTCCTTGAGTGAGGTTTGTAGTCTCTGACCCCCTAGACTGTACTCCGTCTGCGGCCTTCTTTGCCCTTCCCCAATCTTCATGACTTTGCACTTGGTGGGATTGAACTCCAGGAGCCAATTGCTGGACCAGGTCTGCAGCCTGTCCAGATCCCTTTGTAGTTCTGCCTGGTCTTCGATCGAGTGTATTCTTCTCATCAACTTCACGTCATCTGCAAACAGGGACACCTCAGAGTCTATTCCTTCCGTCATGTCGTTCACAAATACCAGAAACAGCACTGGTCCTAGGACTGACCCCTGCGGGACCCCGCTGGTCACAGGTGCCCACTCTGACACCTCGCCACGTACCATGACTCGCTGCTGTCTTCCTGACAAGTATTCCCTGATCCATTGTAGTGCCTTCCCTGTTATCCCTGCTTGGTCCTCCAGTTTTTGCACCAATCTCTTGTGTGGAACTGTGTCAAACGCCTTCTTGCAGTCCAAGAAAATGCAATCCACCCACCCCTCTCTCTCTTGTCTTACTGCTGTCACCATGTCATAGAACTCCAGTAGGTTTGTGACACAGGATTTCCCGTCCCTGAAACCATGCTGGCTGCTGTTGATGAGATCATTCCTTTCTAGGTGTTCCACCACTCTTCTCCTGATAATCTTCTCCATGATTTTGCATACTATACATGTCAGTGACACTGGTCTGTAGTTTAATGCTTCATGTCTGTCTCCTTTTTTAAAGATTGGGACTACATTTGCTGTCTTCCATGCCTCAGGCAATCTCCCTGTTTCGATAGATGTATTGAATATTGTTGTTAGGGGTACACATAGCGCCTCTGCTCCCTCTCTCAATACCCATGGGGAGATGTTATCTGGCCCCATTGCCTTTGAGGTATCTAGCTCACTCAGAACCCTCTTCACTTCTTCCTCGGTTGTGTGCACTGTGTCCAGCACTTGGTGGTGTGCCCCACCTCTCCGTCTTTCTGGAGTCCCTTCTGTCTCCTCTGTGAACACTTCTTTGAATCTCTTGTTGAGTTCTTCACATACTTCACGGTCATTTCCTGTTGTCTCTCCTCCTTCCTTCCTTAGCCTGATTACCTGGTCCTTGACTGTTGTTTTCCTCCTGATGTGGCTGTACAACAGTTTCGGGTCAGATTTGGCTTTCGCTGCTATGTCATTTTCATATTGTCTTTGGGCCTCCCTTCTTATCTGTGCATATTCGTTTCTGGCTCTACGACTGTTCTCTTTATTCTCCTGGGTCCTTTGCCTTCTATATTTCTTCCATTCCCTAGCACACTTGGTTTTTGCCTCCCTGCACCTTTGGGTAAACCATGGGCTCATCCTGGCTTTTTCATTACTCCTGTTACCCTTGGGTACAAACCTCTCCTCAGCCTCCTTGCATTTTGTTGCTACATATTCCATCATCTCATTAACTGGCTTCCCTGCCAGTTCTCTGTCCCACTGAACCCCGTTCAGGTAGTTCCTCATTCCTGTGTAGTCCCCTTTCTTGTAGTTTGGCTTCATTCGTCCTGGCCTTCCTGCTTCTCCCTCCACTTGTAGCTCTACTGTGTATTCGAAGCTTAAAACCACATGGTCACTGGCCCCAAGGGGTCTTTCATATGTGATGTCCTCGATATCTGCACTACTGAAGGTGAATACTAAGTCCAGCCTTGCTGGTTCATCCTCTCCTCTCTCTCTTGTAGTGTCCCTTACGTGTTGGTACATGAAGTTCTCCAGTACCACCTCCATCATCTTAGCCCTCCATGTATCTTGGCCCCCATGTGGGTCCAAGTTCTCCCAATCGATCTCCTTGTGGTTAAAGTCACCCATGATCAGGAGCTTTGCCCTGCATGCATGAGCTCTTCTGGCCACTCTAGCCAGTGTGTCAACCATCGCTCTATTGCTCTCGTCGTACTCTTGCCTTGGCCTCCTGCTGTTCTGTGGTGGGTTATACATCACTGCTATTACCACCTTGGGACCTCCAGAGTGAAGTGTTCCCACTATGTGTGTGTGTGTGTGTGTGTGTGTGCGTGCGTGTGTGTGTGTGTGTGTGTGTGTGTGTGTGTGTGTGTGTGTGTGTGTGTGTGTGTGTGTGTGTGTGTGTGTACTCACCTAGTTGAGATTGCGGGGGTCGAGTCCGAGCTCCTGGCCCCGCCTCTTCACTGATCGCTGCTAGGTCACTCTCCCTGAACCGTGAGCTTTATCATAACTCTGCTTAAAGCTATGTATGGATCCTGCCTCCACTACATCGCTTCCCAAACTATTCCACTTACTGACTACTCTGTGGCTGAAGAAATACTTCCTAACATCCCTGTGATTCATCTGTGTCTTCAACTTCCAACTGTGTCCCCTTGTTACTGTGTCCAATCTCTGGAACATCCTGTCTTTGTCCACCTTGTCAATTCCTCTCAGTATTTTGTATGTCGTTATCATGTCTCCCCTATCTCTCCTGTCCTCCAGTGTCGTCAGGTTGATTTCCCTTAACCTCTCCTCGTAGGACATACCTCTTAGCTCTGGGACTAGTCTTGTTGCAAACCTTTGCACTTTCTCTAGTTTCTTTACGTGCTTGGCTAGGTGTGGGTTCCAAACTGGTGCCGCATACTCCAATATGGGCCTAACGTACACGGTGTACAGGGTCCTGAACGATTCCTTATTAAGATGTCGGAATGCTGTTCTGAGGTTTGCCAGGCGCCCATTTGCTGCAGCAGTTATTTGATTTATGTGCGCTTCAGGAGATGTGCTTGGTGTTATACTCACCCCAAGATCTTTTTCCTTGAGTGAGGTTTGTAGTCTCTGGCCCCCTAGACTGTACTCCGTCTGCGGTCTTTTTTGCCCTTCCCCAATCTTCATGACTTTGCACTTGGTGGGATTGAACTCCACGAGCCAATTGCTGGACCAGGTCTGCAGCCTGTCCAGATCCCTTTGTAGTTCTGCCTGGTCTTCGATCGAGTGAATTCTTCTCATCAAATTCACGTCATCTGCAAACAGGGACACCTCAGAGTCTATTCCTTCCGTTATGTCGTTCAAATACCAGAAGCAGCACTGGTCCTAGGACTGACCCCTGTGGGACCCCGCTGGTCACAGGTGCCCACTCTGACACCTCGCCACGTACCATGACTCGCTGCTGTCTTCCCGACAAGTATTCCCTGATCCATTGTAGTGCCTTCCCTGTTATCCCTGCTTGGTCCTCCAGTTTTTGCACCAATCTCTTGTGTGGAACTGTGTCAAACGCCTTCTTGCATTCCAAGAATATGCAATCCACCCACCCCTCTCTCTCTTGTCTTACTGCTGTCACCATGTCATAGAACTCCAGTAGGTTTGTGACACAGGATTTCCAGTCCCTGAAACCATGTTGGCTGCTGTTGATGAGATCATTCCTTTCTAGGTGTTCCACCACTCTTCTCCTGATAATCTTCTCCATGATTTTGCATACTATACATGTCAGTGACACTGGTCTGTAGTTTAATGCTTCATGTCTGTCTCCTTTTTTAAAGATTGGGACTACATTTGCTGTCTTCCATGCCTCAGGCAATCTCCCTGTTTCGATAGATGTATTGAATATTGTTGTTAGGGGTACACATAGCGCCTCTGCTCCCTCTCTCAATACCCATGGGGAGATGTTATCTGGCCCCATTGCCTTTGAGGTATCTAGCTCACTCAGAAGCCTCTTCACTTCTTCCTCGGTTGTGTGCACTGTGTCCAGCACATGGTGGTGTGCCCCACCTCTCCGTCTTTCTGGAGCCCCTTCTGTCTCCTCTGTGAACACTTCTTTGAATCTCTTATTGAGTTCCTCACATACTTCACGGTTATTTCTTGTTGTCTCTCCTCCTTCCTTCCTTAGCCTGATTACCTGGTCCTTGACTGTTCTTTTCCTCCTGATGTGGCTGTACAACAGTTTCGGGTCAGATTTGGCTTTCGCTGCTATGTCATTTTCATATTGTCTTTGGGCCTCCCTTCTTATCTGTGCATATTCGTTTCTGGCTCTACGACTGTTCTCCTTATTCTCCTGGGTCCTTTGCCTTCTATATTTCTTCCATTCCCTAGCACACTTGGTTTTTGCCTCCCTGCACCTTTGGGTAAACCATGGGCTCATCCTGGCTTTTTCATTACTCCTGTTACCCTTGGGTACAAACCTCTCCTCAGCCTCCTTGCATTTTGTTGCTACATATTCCATCATCTCATTAACTGGCTTCCCTGCCAGTTCTCTGTCCCACTGAACCCCGTTCAGGAAGTTCCTCATTCCTGTGTAGTCCCCTTTCTTGTAGTTTGGCTTCATTCGTCCTGGCCTTCCTGCTTCTCCCTCCACTTGTAGCTCTACTGTGTATTCGAAGCTTAAAACCACATGGTCAC
>NC_091297.1:41850542-41898042 GCF_038502225.1 Cherax quadricarinatus | reverse complement strand
ATTCTTTCAGGAATACTCCGCTTCAAACTTCCAGGAACACATCTCTTGATTCTTCCAGGAACACACCTCTTAATTCTTCCAGGAACACACCTCTTGATTCTTCCAGGAACACACCTCTTAATTCTTTCAGGAACACACCTCTCGATTCTTCCAAAAACACACCCCTTGATTCTTCCAGGAACACAGTTCTTATTCTTCCAGGAACACACCTCTTAATTCTTCCGGAAACAGACCTCTTGATTCTTCCAGAAACACACCTCTTAATTCTTCAGGAACACACCACTTCATTCTTCCAGGAACGCGCCTCTTAATTATTCCAGGAACGTACCTTTTGATTATTCCTGGAACACACCTCTTAATTCTTCCACGAACACACCCTTTATTCTTCGAGGAACACACCTCTTAATTTATCCAGGAACGCTCCATTCGATTCTTCCAAGAACACTCCTCTTGATTCTTCAAGTAACACACATCTAGATTTTTCCAGGAACACACCTCTTAATTCTTCCAGGAACACACCTCTTCATTCTTCCAGGAACACATCTCTTGATTCTTCCAGAAATACACCTCTTGATTCTTCCAGGAACACATCACTTCATTCTTCCAGGAGCACACCTATTGATTCTTCCAGGAACACACCTCTTGATTCTTCCTGGAACAGACCTATTGATTCTTCCAGGACCACACCTCTTAATTCTTCCAGGAACACACCACTTGACACTTCCAGGAACACACCTCCTGATTCTTCCAGGAACACACCTCTCGATTCTTTCAAGAGCACATCTCTTGATTATTCCAGGAACACACCTCTTGACTCTTCTAGGAACACAACTCTCGACTCTTCCAGGAACTCACCCCTTGATTATTCCAGAAACACACCTATTGATTCTTTCAGGAACACACTTTTTTATTCTTCCAGGAACACACCTCTTGATTCTTCCCGGAACACCTTAATCCGTCCAGGAACATAATTCTTGATTCTTCCAGGAACTCACCTCTTGATTATTCCAGAAACCTTGATTCTTCCAGTAACACACCTCTTGATTCTTCCAGTAACACACCTCTTCATTCTTTCATGAACACTCGTTTTGATTTTTCCAGGAACACACCTCTTGATTCTTTCAGGAATACACCTCTTGATTCTTCCAGGAGCACACCTCTTGATTCTCCCAGAAACACACCTCTTGATTCGTCCAAGAGCACATCTCTTGTTTCTTCCAGTAACACATCACTTCACTCTTCCAGGAACACAACTCTTAATTCTTTTAGGAACACATTTCTTGATTCTTCCAGGAACACGCTTCTTGATTCTTCCAGCAACGCACATCTTGATTCTTCCAGGAACACACATCTTGATTCTTCTAAAAACACACCTCTTGATTCTTCCATGAACATACCTCTTGATTCTTTTAGGAACGAACCTTACGATTCTTTCAGGAACATACCACTTGATTGTTCCAGGAACACACCAACTGATTCTTCTAGTAACGCGCCTCTTAATTCTTTCAGGAGCACAACTCTGGATTCTTCCAATAACTCACCTCTTAATTATTCAAGGAACCTTGATTCTTCCAGGAACACACCTCTTGATTCTTTCAGGAACACACCTCTTGATTCTTCCAGGAACACAACTCTTGATTCTTCCAGAAACACACCTCTTGATTCTTCCAGGAACATACCTCTTAATTCTTCCAGGAACACACCTGATTCTTCGAGGAACAGACCTCTTGATTCTTCCAGAAACACACCTCTTGATTCTTCCAGGAACACATCTCTTGGTTCTTCCAGGAACAGACCTCTTGATTCTTCCAGGAACAGACCTCTTAATTCTTCCAGGAACACACCTCTTGATTCTTCAAGGAACACACCTCTTGATTCCTCCAGAAACAGACCTCTTGATTCTTCCAAGAACACACCTCTTAATTCTTCCACGAACCCACCTCTTAATTCTTCTAGGAACACAACTCTTGATTCTTCCAGTAACACACATCTTCATTCTTCCAGGAACACCCCACTTGATACTTCCAGGAACACACCTTTTATTTCTTCCAGGAACACATCTCTTGATTCTTCCAGGAATACACCTCATGATTCTTCCAGGAACACGCCTCTTAATTCTTTAAGGAAGACACATCTTGATTATTCCCGGAACACACCTCTTGATTCTTTGAGGAACACAACCTCTTAATTCTTCCAGGAACACACCACTTGATTCTTCCAGGAACACACCTCTTGATTCTTCCAGGTAACACACTTCTGGATTCTTTGAAAAACACACCTCTTGGTTTCTCCAGGAACACAACTCTTTATTCTTTCAGCAAAACTCCTCTTGATTTTTCCAGGAATTAATCTCTTGATTCTTCCAGGAACACACCTCTCGATTCTTCCAGGTATACACCTCTTGATTCTTCCAGGAGCGCACCTCTTTATTCTTCAAGGAACACACCTCTTAATTCTTCCAGGAACACAGCAGTTGATTTTTCCAGTAACACACCTCATGGTTTTTTCAAGAATACGCCTCTTGATTCTTCCAGGAACACACCTCATGATTCTTATAGGAACACACCTCTTGAATCTTCCAGGAAATAACTCTTGATTCTTCCAGAAACACACCCCATGATTCTTCCTGGAGCACACCTCTTGATTCTTCCAGGAACACAACTTTTGATTCTTCCAGGAACACTCCTCTTGATTCTTCCAGGAAAATACCTCTTAATTTTTCTAGGAACACACCACTTCATTTTTTCAGAAACACACCTCTTGATTCTTCCAGGAACAGACCTCTTGATTCTTCCAAGAACACTCCTCTTAATTTTTCCACGAACCCACCTCTTGATTCTTCCAGGAACACACCTCTTGATTCTTCCAGGAGCACACCTCTTAATTCTTCCAGGAGCACATCAGCTGATTCTTCCAGGAAAACACCTCATGGTTCTTTCAAGAACACTCCTGTTGATTCTTCCAGGAACATACCTCTTGATACTTACAGGAACACATCTCTTGATTCTTCCAGGAAGCAACTCTTGATTCTTCCAGAAACACACCTCATGATTCTTCCTGGTACACACCTCTTGATTCTTCCAAGAACACACCTCTTGATTCTTCCAGGAACACACCTCTTGATTCTTCCAGGAAAACACCTCCTAATTCTTCTAGGAACACACCCCTCGATTCTTCCAGGAACAGACCTCTTCATTGTTTCAAGAACACACCTTTTATTTTTTCCACGAACTCACCTCTTGATTCTTCCAGGAACACACTTCTTGATTCTTCCAGGAACGCACCCCTTGATTCTTACAGAAACACACCCTTGATTCTTCCAGGAACACACCTCTTGATTCTTCAAGGAACACACCTCTTGTTTCGTCCAGGGATACACCTCTTAATTCTTCAACGATCCCACCAATTGTTTCTGCCAGGAACACACTTCTTGATTCTTCCAGGAACACACCTCTTGATTCTTCCAGAAACACATCTTTTGATTCTTCCAGGAACACTCTTGTTGATTCTTCCAAGAACACATCTCTTAATTTTTCCATGAACCCACCTCTTAATTCTTCTAGGAACACAACTCTTGATTCTTCCTGGAACACACCTCTTAATTCTTCCAGTAACTCACCTTTTGATTCTTCCAGGAACACACCTCTTCATTCTTCCTGAAATGCACCTCTTGATTCTTCCAGGAACACACCTCTAAATTCATCTTGTAATACACCACTTGATTCTTCCAGGAACACACCTCTTAATTTTTCTAGGATCACTCCACTTGATCCTTCCTGGAAAACACCTCTTAATTCTTCCAGGAATACATTTCTTGATTCTTCCTGAAACACACCTCTTGATTCTTCCAGGAACACACCTCTTGATTCTTCCTGGAACATACCTCTTAATTCTTCAACGAACCCACCTCTTGATTCTTCCAGGAACAGACTTGTTGATTCTTCCAGGAACACACCTTTTGATTCTTCCAGAAACACATCTTTTGATTCTTCCAGGAAGACACCTCTTGATTCTTCCAGGAACACTCTTCTTGATTCTTCCGCTAACACGCCTCTTAATTGTTCAACGAACCCACCTCTTGATTCTTTCAGGAGCACACCTCTTGATTCTTCTAGAACACACCTTTTGAATCTTCCAGGAACACACTTTTGTTTCTTCCAAGAACACACCTCTTAATTCTTCCAGGAACACACCTCTTGTTTATTCCAGGAACACATTTCTTGATTCTCTCAGGAACACACACATCTTGATTCTTCCAGGAGCATACCTCCTGACTCTTCCAAAAACACACCTGTTGATTGTTCCAGGAACACACTTCTCAATTCTTCAACGAACCCAGCTCTTGATTCTTTCAGGAACACACCTCTTGATTCTTCCAGGAACACACCTTTTGAATCTTCCAGGAACACATCTTTGTTTCTTCCAGGAACACACCTCTTAATTCTTTCTTCCAGGAACGCACCTCTTGATTATTCCAGGAACACACTTCTTGATTCTTTCATGAAGACACCTCTATGATTCTTCCAGAAATACACCTCTTGATTCTTTCAGGAACCCACCTCTTGATTGTTCCAGGAGCATACCTCCTAATTATGCCAGAAACACACCTGTTGATTGTTGCAGGAACACACCTCTCAATTCTTCCCAAAACACACCTACTGATTCTTCCAGAAGCACACCTCTTGATTCTTTAAGGAACACACATCTTGATTCTTAATGGAACTCACCTCTAAATTCTTCAAGGAACACAGCACTTGATTCTTCCAGGAACACACCTCTTGATTCTTCCAGGAGCACACCTCTTGATTCTTCCAGAAACACCCCTCTTGATTCTTCCATGTACACACCTTTTAATTCTTCCATGAATACATTTCTTGAGTCTTCCAGGAACACTCATCTTGATTCTTCCAGGAACACATCTCTTGATTCTTCCAGGAACACACCTCTTGATTCTTCCACAACACAACTCTTGATTCTTCCAGGAACACACCTCTTGATCCTTCCAGAAACTCACCTGTTGATTCTTCCAGGAACATACCTCTTAATTTTTCCAAGAACACACCTACTGATTCTTCCAGAAACACACCTCTTGATTCTTCAAGGAACACGCCTCTTGATTCTTCCAGTAACTCACCTCTTAATTCTTCCAGGAACATACCACTTGATTGTTCCAGGAACATAACTTTTGATTCTTCCAGGAACACACCTCTTAATCCTTCCAGGAACACCCCTCTTGATACTTCCAGGAACATACCTTTGAATTCTTCCAGGAACACATCTCTTGATTTTTCCAGGAATACACATCAAGATTCTTCCAGGAACACACCTCTTAATTCTTTAAGGAACACACCTCTTGATTATTCCTGGAACACACCTCTTGATTCTTTGAGGAACGGAACCTCTTAATTCTTCCAGGAACACACTACTTCATCCTTCTAGGAACACACCTCCTGATTCTTCCAGGAACACCTCTTGACTGTTTGAATTATGCACCTCTTGGTTCTTCCATTAACACAACTCTTGATTCTTCCAGGTACTCACCTCTTGATTATTGCGAAAACCTTGATTCTTCCAGGAACACACCTGTTGATTGTTCCAGGAACACTTTTCTTGATTCTTTCAGGAACACACCTTTTGATTTTTACGGGAGCACACCTCTTGATTCTTCCAGGTACACACCCCTTGATTCTTCCTGGTGCGCACCTCTTGATTCTTCCAGGAACACACCTCTTGATTCTTCCTGGAACATACCTCTTAATTCATCGAGGAACACAGCAGTTGATTCTTCCAGGAATACACCTCTTGGTTCTTTCAAGATCACTCCTCTTGATTCTTCCATGAACACACCTTTTGATTCTTCCAGGAACACACCTCTTGATTCTTCCAGGTACACACCTCTTGATTCTTCCAGGAACACACCTCTTGATTCTTCCAGGAAAACACCTCTTAATTCTTCTAGGAACACACCACTTCATTCTTCCAGGAACACACCTCTTGATTCTTCCTGAAAGACACCTCTTAATGTTTCCAGGAATACACCACTTGATTGCTCCAGGAACACACCTCTTAATTTTTCAGGAACACTCCACTTGATCCTTCCAGGAACACACCTCTTCTTCTTCCAGGAACACACGTATTGTTTATTCCGGGAATACACCTCTTGATTTTTCCAGGAACACACCTCTTTATTCTTCTAGGAACACACCTTTTGATTCTTCCGGGACCTCACCTCTTGATCCATCCAGAAACACATCTCTTGATTCTTCCTAGAACCTCTTGAATCTTCCAAGAAACTTATGAGCCTTCCAAGAATGTTTTGATTTTTCCAAAAACCTCTCGATTTTTTGAAGACCCTGTTGTTGCTTCCAAGAACCTCTCGATTCTTCCAAGAACCTCTCGATTCTTCCAAGAACCTCTCGATTCTTCCAAGAACCTCTCGATTCTTCCAAGATCCTCTCGATTCTTCAAAGAACCTCTCGATTCTTCCAAGAACCTCTCGATTCTTCCAAGAACCTCTCGATTCTTCCAAGAACCTCTCGATTCTTCCAAGAACCTCTCGATTCTTCCAAGAACCTCTCGATTCTTCCAAGAACCTCTCGATTCTTCCAAGAACCTCTCGATTCTTCCAAGAACCTCTCGATTCTTCCAAGAACCTCTCGATTCTTCCAAGAACCTCTCGATTCTTCCAAGAACCTCTCGATTCTTCCAAGAACCTCTCGATTCTTCCAAGAACCTCTCGATTCTTCCAAGAACCTCTCGATTCTTCCAAGAACCTCTCGATTCTTCCAGGAACCTCTCGATTCTTCCAGGAATCTCTCGATTCTTCCAAGAACCTCTCGATTCTTCCAAGAACCTCTCAATTCTTCCAAGAACTTCTCGATTCTTCCAAGAACCTCTCGATTCTTCCAAGAACCTCTCGATTCTTCCAAGAACCTCTCGATTCTTCCAAGAACCTCTCGATTCTTCCAAGAACCTCTCGATTCTTCCAAGAACCTCTTGAGTCTTCCAGAAGCCTCCTGATTCTTCCAAGATTTCACCTCGTGAGTCTTCCAAGACGGCACTTTTCTACTCCAAGAGGATACCTATTTAGTACTCTGAGATGCACTGTTTCACCCGCACTTTAGATATGTTTCGCTCCTCTTTAAGTCAGTTGTACTTTCTAGGTAGCTGGAATACTGATGAGCATTTACAACCCCTTTTAAGGCAAGAGGAACTGTGAATCTAAAGAATGCACAGAAAACTTTCGCTGGTTCATGCGTTGGACCGCACGTGACCAGCACTAAAAGCCTCGTTGATATGGCTCTGATCCACCTTGTGGTCGGCTCATGGACTGGGTTGTGGGGGCGTTGATTCCTGGAACACTCTTGAGATAGACTCCTAAATGACCTCTACAGGTTTAGCGCATCCCCATGAATAGCAGTAGTAGTAGTAGTAATACTAATAATAATAATAATAATAATAATAATAATAATAATAATAATAATAGCAGCAGCAGCAACAGCAGTAGTAGTAGTAGTAGTAGTAGTAATAATAATAATAATAATAATAATAATAATAATAATAATAATAATAATAATAATAATAATAATAATAATGATAATAATAATAATCTAAAGTCAGCTCAATGAGTGGAGATATAGGTTAGAGCGGTTCCGAACCCGTGGGCCGCGGACCCCCTGGGTGGACTGTGGATCCCCGGATGGATCGCGGATCCCCATGGTTGGGGCGCAGATCTCCCTGGGTGGGCCGCGGACCCCCTGGATGGGAGGCGGAACCCCCGGGTGGGTCGCGGATCCTCTCCTCTGGGTGGCTCATTGAAAAGGGGTTAGGGAAACCCGGCAGGAAGCATGGCTTCTCTAGCCAGACCTTGACTTTTTCAAAGAATCCTAAAAATTTACATCTATTATTATGTAGAACGGTGAGGGGGGGGTGTCTTCTAAAAAAAAAAAAACAGGTTAAAAACGGCGCTCTCGCCCTGGAAAAGAAAATGGGAACCACTGTCCTCTAATACACCCGCGAGTCTTTGCAAAGGCGATATGGGCACACTGAATTTATCCGACGTAAATGGCACTGGGATGAGAGGGAGGGGTATTGGGATAGGAGGGAGTGGCACAGGAGTGGGAGGGAGTTGCACTGGGATAGAATGGAGTGGCACTGGGATGGGATGGAATGGCACTGGGATGGGAGTGGGATTGCGATGGAAGTGGCACTGGGATTGGAGTGCCACTGGGATGGGAGGGCGTGGTACTGGGATGGGAGTGGCACTGGGATTGGACTGGCACTGGGATGGGAGCGAGGGGTACGGGGATGGGAGGGAGTGACATTGGGATGGGAAGGATTGACATTGGGATGGGAGGGAGTGGCACTGGAATGGGAGGAAGTGCTACTGGGATTGGAATTGCATTGCGATGGGAGAGACTGGCACTGTGATGGTAGTGGCACTGGGATGGAAGAGAGTGGCACTGTCATGGGAGGGAGTGGCACTGGGATGGGAGGGAGTGGAACTGGGATGGGAGGGAGTGACATTGGGATGGGAGGGAGTGGCACTGGGATGGAAGTGTCACTGAGATGGAAGGAAGTGGCGCTGGGATGGAAGTGACGCAGAAATGGGAGTGGCACTGGGATGAGAGTGGTACTGGGATGGAATGGGAGTGGCACTAGGATGCGAGTCGCACTGGATGGGATGAGAGTGGCACTGGGATGGGAGTGGCACTGGGATAGAATGGGAGTTGCAATGGGATGGGAGGAAGTGGTACTGGGATTGGAGTTGCATTGGGGTGGGAGAGACTGGCACTGTGATGGTAGTGGCACTGGGATAGAAGAGAGTGGCACTGTCATGGGAGGGAGTGGCACTGGGATGGGAGGGAGTGACATTGGGATGGGAGGGAGTGGCACTGGGATGGAAGTGTCACTGAGATGGAAGGGAATGGCACTGGGATGGAAGTGGCACAGGAATGGGATGGGAGTGGCACTGGGATGGGAGTGGCACTGGGATGGGAGTGGCACTGGGATGGGATGGGAGTGGCACTGGGATGGGAGGGAGTGACACTGGGATGGGATGGGAGTGACATTAGGATGCGAGTCGCACTGGATGGGATGAGAGTGGCACTGGGATGGGAGTGGCACTGGGATAGAATGGGAGTTGCAATGGGATAGGATGGGAGTGGCACTGGGATGGTAGTGGCACAGGGATGGGAGTGGCACTGGGATGGAAGTGGCACTGGGATGGGAGTAGTGCTGGGATGGGAGGGAGTGGCACTGGGATGGGATATGAGTGGCACTAGGACTAGAATCGTACTGGGTGGGATGGGAGTGGCACTGAGATGGTAGTGACACTGGGATGGGAGTGACACTTGTATGGGAGTGGCACTGGGATGGGTGTGGTACTGGGATGGGAGTGGCACTGGGATGGGAGTGATACTGGAACGGGAGTGGCACTGGGATGGGAGTGGTACTGGGATGGGAGGGAGTGACACTGGGATGGGAGTGACACTAGGATGGGAGTCGCACTGATGGGATGGGAGTGACACTGGGATGGGATGGGAGTGGCATTTGAATGGGAGTGGCACTGGAATGGGAGTGGCACTGGGAGAGGATAGGAGTGGCACTGGGATAGGATGGGAGTGACACTGGGATGGGAGTGACACTTGGATGGGAGTGGCAGTGGGATGGGAGTGGCACTGGGATGGGAGTGGTACTGGGATGGGAGTGGTACTGGGATGGGAGTGACACTGATTGGATTGGTACTGGGATGGGAGTGGCACTGAGATGGGAGTGGTACTGGGATTGGAGTGGTACTGGGATGGGAGTGGCACTGGGGTGGGAGTGGTACTGGGATGGGAGTGACACTGTGATTGGATTGGTACTGGAATGAGAGTGGCACTGGGATGGGAGTGGTACTGGGATGGGAGTGGTACTGGGATGGGAGTGACACTGGGATAGAAGAGACATTGAGATGAGAGTGGCACTGGGAAGGGAGGGAGTTGTACTGTAATGGGAGTGGCACTAGAATGGGAGGGAGTTGCACTGCGATGGGGGTGGCACTGGAATAGGAGGGAGTGGTACTGGAATGGGAGGGATTGGCACTTGAATGGGAGGGAGTGGCACTGGAATGGGGGAGCGGCACTGGGATGGAGTGGCGCCTTGTTGGGAGTGGCACTGGGATGAGAGTGGCACTGTGATGGGGAGTGGCACTAGGATGGGGAGTGGCACTGGAATGGTGGGAATGACACTGGGATGGGGGAGTGGCACTGGGATGAGGGGAGTGGCACTGGGATGGGAGGGAGTGGCACTGGAATGGGAGGGAGTGGCACTGGGATGGGAGGGAGTGGCACTGGGATGGGAGGGAGTGGCGCTGGGATGGGAGGGAGTGGCACTGGGATGGGAGGGATTGGCACTGGGATGGGAGGAAGTGGCACTGGGATGGGAGGGAGTGGCACTGGGATGGGAGGGATTGGCACTGGGATGGGAGGGAGTGGCACTGGGATGGGAGGAAGTGGCACTGGGATGGGAGGGAGTGGCACTGGGATGGGAGGGAGTGGCACTGGGATGGGAGGAAGTGGCACTGGGATGGGAGGGATTGGCACTGGGATGGGAGGGAGTGGAACTGGGAGGGGAGGGAGGGACACTGGGATGGGAGGGAGTGGCACTGGGATGGGAGGGAGTGGCACTGGGATGGGAGGAAGTGGCACTGGGATGGGAGGGAGTGGCACTGGGATGGGAGGGAGTGGCACTGGGATGGGAGGGAGTGGCACTGGGATGGGAGGAAGTGGCACTGGGATGGGAGGGAGTGGCACTGGGATGGGAGGGAGTGGCACTGGGATGGGATGGAGTGGCACTGGGATGGGAGGGAGTGGCACTGGGATGGGAGGAAGTGGCACTGGGATGGGAGGGAGTGGCACTGGGATGGGAGGGAGTGGCACTGGGATGGGAGGAAGTGGCACTGGGATGGGAGGGAGTGGCACTGGGATGGGAGGGAGTGGCACTGGGATGGGAGGGAGTGGCACTGGGATGGGAGGGAGTGGCACTGGGATGGGAGGGAGTGGCACTGGGATGGGAGGGAGTGGCACTGGGATGGGAGGGAGTGACACTGGGATGGGAGGGAGTGGCACTGGGATGGGAGGGAGTGGCACTGGGATGGGAGGGAGTGGCACTGGGATGGGAGGGAGTGGCACTGGGATGGGAGGGAGAGTGTTGGCACAGCGGCAAGTGATGCCAGAAATCATTCACTCATTAAAATACATTTCTCACTGAAAACCGAAAATGGTGTCAGGACAGAGGATAGAAATAATGACATGGAAATAACGTGAAAAACAGCCCTGCCGAGCGTGATGGTGGCGAGGCAATGTGAACCTTACACCTCCTGCACACTAGAGTGGTTTTGGTTCAGGGAGGTACATGCTTCTTACAGCCCTCTGGCTCACACAGCTGACTACCTTGCTTCTCTCTCTCTCTATCTCTCTCTCTCTCTCTCTCTCCTCTATCACAGCTGCATTTATTTTTCCTTCTTCATTTTCTCTTTATCTGTGCTCTTATATATATCTTTCTATATTGCTTTTATATTTCCCTATCACTTCTTCTCTTTCTCAAAGTATAAATATATGTGTATCTATGTGTGTGTTTGTGCATGTGTGTGTGTCTGTGTTAGTTACCATTTGTCTTGCAAGACACATGGCATTAAGACACTTGGATTGTTGCTTGCTGTGTACTACCTAGTTGTGGTTGCAGGGGTCGATTTATAGCTCCTGGCCCCGCCTCTTCATTGGTCGCCACTAGGTCCCCTCCTCCCTGCTCCATGAGTTTTATCATACCTCTTCTTAAAGCTATGTATGGATCCTGCCTCCACTATCTCACTTTCCAGACTATTCCCCTTCCTGACAAGTCGATCACTGAAAAAGTACTTTCTAACATTCCTGTGACTCACGTGAGTTTTCCATGTGTGACCCCTTGTGTGTGTGTGTGTGTGTGTGTGTGTGTGTGTGTGTGTGTTTGTGTGTGTGTGTGTACTCACCTATTTGTGGTTGCAGGGGTCGAGTCATAGCTCATGGCCCCGCCTCTTAACTGATTGCTACTGGGTCCACTCTCTCCCTGCTCCATGAGCTTTATCAAACCTCGTCTTAAATACTTCTTAACATCTCTTTGACTCATAGGAGTCTTCAACTTCCAACTGTGACCCTTTGTTTCCGTGTCCCATCTCTAGAACATCCTGTCTTTGTCCATCTTGTCAATTCCTCGCAGTATTTTATATGTCGTTATCAAGTCTCCCCTGACCCCCCTGTCCTCCAGTGTCATCAGGCCAATTTCCCTTAACCTTTCGTCGTAGGACAATACCCTTAGTTCTGGGTCTAGTCTCGTTGCGAACCTTTGCACTTTCTCTAATTTCTTGACGTGCTTGACCAGGTGTGGATTCCGAACTGGTACATACTCCAATATGGACCTGACGTATATGGTGTACAAAGTCTTGAACGATTCCTTACTGAGGTATCGGAACGCTATTCTCAGGTTTGCCAGTGGCCCGTATGCTGCAGCAGTTATCTGATTGTTGTGCGCCTCAGGAGATGTGCTCGGTATTATACTCACCCCAAGATTTTTTTTCCTTCTCCGATCTTCATGACTTTGCATTTGGCAGGGTTAAATTCAAGGAGCCAGTTGCTGGACGAGGCTTGTAACCTGTCCAGGTCTCTTTTTAGTCCTGCCTGATCCTCGACCGATTTAATTCTCCTCATTAATTTCACACCATCTGCAAACAAGGACATTTCTGAGTCTGTCCCTTCCTTTATGTCATTTACATATACCAAAAACAGCACAAGTCCTCCGAATAACCCCTGTGGAACCTCGCTCGTCACAGGCGTCCACTCTGACACTGCCTCCCTGTCAGATATTACTTGATCCTGTGCAGTGCCTTTCCTGTTATGTGTGCCTGATCCTCTAGCTTTTGCATTAACCTCTTGTGAGGAACTGTGTCGAAGGCCTTCTTGCAGTCAAAGAAAATGTAATCTATCCACCTCTCTCTCTCGTGTCTTACTTCTGTTACCTTGTCATGAAACTCCAGTAGGTTTGTGACACAGGATTTTTCTTCCTTGAAACCGTGCTTGTTGCTGTTTATAAGATTTTCTTTCTAGGTGCTCCACCACTCTCCTCCTGATGATCTTCTCCATGACTTTGCATACTATAAACGTGTATATGTGTGTGTGTGTGTGTTCTCACCTAGTTGTTGTTGCACGGGTCGGTTCATAGCTCCTGGCCCCGCCTCTCACTGGCCTCTACTCTGTGTGTGTGTGTGTGTGTGTGTGTGTGTGTGTGTGTGTGTGTGTGTGTGTGTGTGTGTGTGTGTGTGTGTGTGAGTAATATTAACTCTACACTCATGTATTAGTGTACTTACAAGCACTGATGCATACACCACTTTCTAGCACTGTGGGTTCATAGTGTACGGCTGCACAGCGCGCATGCTCACAATGCGCAGTGCCTTCGTGTGCATTTTCACAGTGCGTAATTCCGCAGTGCGCAGCTTCACAGAGCGCAGTTTCATTTAGGAAGACATTACAAAGCTGTTTAAGAGTTCTTCATATATATTTGTTTTACATGATGGTAAGATTGCTGGCGTCTTTTTTCTCTTTTATAAACATGTAAGATTTCAGATACGTCTTGCTACTTCTACTTACACATAGGTCACAGTACATATACAGGTACGTACACGCTTATGTATACACACTCATCTGAGTTTTCTTTGATTTTATCTTAATAGTTCTTCTTCTTGTTGCTTTTCCTTTCATATTCATATCCATCGGGAAGTGGAATAAGAATCTTTCCTCCGTAAGCCATGCGTGTTGTAAAAGTCAACTAAGTGCAGGGAACAATGGGCTAGTAATCTCTTTTCCTGTATAGCTTACTAAAAAGAAAAAGAAGAAAACCTTCAAAGTGGGATGTTTAAATGTGCGTTGATGTTGTGCGAATGATAAAAAAGAGATGATTGTGGATGTTATGAATGAGAAGAAGCTGGATGTCCTGGCTTTAAGTGAAACAAATCTGAAGGGAGTTGGAGAGTTTCAGTGGAGAGGAATATATGGGATTAGGTCAGGGGGTTTCAAATAGAGTTAGAGCTAAAGAAGGAGTAGCAATAATATTGAAGGATAAGTTATGGCAGGAAAAGAGGGAATATAAATGTATAAATTCAAGGATTATGAGGAGTAAAATAAAGGTTTGACGTGAAAGGTGGGTTGTAGTAAGCATTTATGCACCTGGAGAAGAGAGAATTGTAGAGGAGAGAGAGAGATTTTTTGAAATGTTGAGTGAGTGCGTGGGGAGTTTTGAACCAAGTGTGAGAGTGCTTGTGGTAGGGGATTTCAATGCTGAAGTGGGTAATGCCGGTGGTGTCTATAAGGTCCAATGCACCCTTTGCCCACTCTCATACATTTATCAGACAGGTAAACCCCTGGAAACCAGATTATCCCAGCACCGGTACTCACTTAGGACAGGCCAGATGTTGAATACGATCTTCAACCATGTCAACTTGTGTTATCACCCACCAGGGCGGGCTGCCGCCCAGATAATTGTACCCAACAGTTCCATCATTGAAAGAAACATAATAGAATCCTCCCTCTTGAAACATGATAGGAATGCCATATATAATTCAAATTATGGGTTGTACAAACTCGATAGTTGTTGAGTGGAGTCAACTGTGCACAGTCTTAAATATCAAGGTTATACAAAAGCGCAGGATTGCTACTTATGCCAGGGGGTGTCTTGATGTTTCTGTTATAGTCGACCTGAGTCTGCAGACTGGACATCATGGTACGCCCGTCGCGCGTGTACGTCGATATTAATGTTATGGGGTATTAGGTATGGGGGCGGATGTGCGATCATCCCGGGATATCCTCAAAGAAATGTAGAGTGACCTAGTGAGGTCCGAACCCACCTGTGGTACAAGGTACAAAAGGTACACATAGGTAGTTGCAACATGGTGATTGCAAATACTTTAGTGGTTCAATTTGAATTAGGGTGTTGATAACATTATAATGGGGATGATAATAATAATGATATTACTGGGTGATAGTTGATAATAATGATACGAATGGCATTAAGAATTGCCTAGTTATTATAAGAAAGAAAGCCTGAATAAGAGAATTCTGGGAGGTTCTGCGACACTGGTTGACAAATGAGGGATTTTCCCTCTTTTTCATTACCTAGAAGGCTGTAAATGATCCACTATTATAATGTAACTTTTTACACCACTTGACATGTTCCCAGCGGTTAGAAGCTTAGGGCTGGCTATTAACTATCTTCTAGTAATTTTCCTCTTGGTATCTGCAAACTGAGAGGCTTACTCCACCCGCCCCCATATGGCGTAGGGTGTGGGGGGGGGGGGGGAAGACCGGTGGGTGGTTGGCATTCCGCTGGCCTCTCAGAGTCTGGCTGGTGCCTACACACTACCATTTTCACTACCATACCCTGAAAACTTACCCGACTTCTCTTGTTGCTGCCATTTCAAAATTGCACAGCAACATCCCACCCCAGTGGGTTGTCTTGCATTGTTAAGATCGCCTGTCTGCGATTATATATATATATATATATATATATATATATATATATATATATATATATATATATATATATATATATATATATATATATATATATATATATATATATATATATATATATATATATATATATATATATATATATATATATATACATTATTCTGTTATTATTATTTTGTCTTAGTCTACGTTTGGTAATTTAAGATGTTAAAGATTTTTTAATAGTGTATGATACTTCTATTTATGTGTTTGTTTCGTTGTTCAAAATTGCAACTGATGTAATTACCACTAAGGTAACCACAACTAAGGTAGAAAACTATCGATTACTTTGAGTAAAAAGCACAGTTAAAGGGTGGGGCGAAGTATCGATTACTTTGGGCATTTTATTTCGTTGTTAGCATTCATCTTCGTATTAAGGGTTCCAGTGAAAGTTATCTTAATTATTAACAATTAAACCGTATTCACTGCATTATTACTGTCCACTCTTCCATTCATCACCTTCCCCTTCCTCCTTACCTTCGTAACTTCCCTTCCTTGTATTCTTGTCCTTCCACTTCTCGCCTTCAAACACTGTTCCTCTTTCTCTCGTTTCCCAGTGACCCTTCCTTAGTGTGCTTCTTCTTCCTTACTCCTGCCCCCTGTAGTCTCCCTCACCCCTGCTCCTGGAGTAGCTCGCCTCCTGGAGTAATCATACCGGGATCGGTCTGGGCAAATCCGCGGGGAGGAAGCTGATTGAAATTCAATTTTTATTTCCTCCCTCTGTCTCCCAGCCAAGGAGCAGATGCGATTTGGTGGGTGGCGAGGAATCTCCGAGGACCTGGGGACCCCAAAGAAAGTAGAAGGAGGAGGGTGAGGAGGGGTTGGGTTGAGACTGGGTTGAGGTCTGAATGATCAGGTTCTCCTCCCCCCTCTCCCAGCGCAAAACGAACATCGGAGACCGATAGGTGCAGGACTGAGGCTCAAAGCAATAAAACGAAGGTTTATTGTATTATGGTATTTCGTGGCTCGTGTGTATCATTCAAGCACAAGGTGTGGTGAAGGCTTGTTCGTCCCCTCCGCTACTCTTGTGATAGATACACTACCTCTCTGTTTTCACCTGTTTCTCCTCTGGAGGATTGAGAAAGTGAAAGACGTTTTTAATGTAGAAAGTTGATTGTACGAGGGAGGTGATCAGGCTTTGAAAATGAGGAGACCATGGGATGAAGGGAGGTAGTTTATGAAGTGAATAGTTCAAAGTTAATTATTAAGGAAAAAATCGAAATATATTGTGAAGCGATAAATGGCAGTGGATTACGAAGCAATTAATTGAAGAGATAACGATTATGAAAGAACAGGTAAAAGTAGACTGCATAATAATAGTTCAAAGTAGAAAGTGAAGCAATAGATCCAAGCTGATTATGAATCGATAGATTAAAGTAGATCTTGAAAAGACAGATCGAAGTAGATCATGACGAGAGAGGATCGAAATAGGTAATGAAGCGACAGATGGATTCTTAGGAATGACATGGATGAGATCGTAAAACCTTCATTTCAAGCAGTTCGTCCACTTCCCCAGAGATGCCCGAGTGCCAAACATGCTGCTGGCATTTTTTCTGTATTATGTCATACTGAGTCTAAAATAAGAAAGCTGGTCGTTACCAGATTTCTGGTTTTCCCTGACAAATTTGCCACCTAATTTCTTGAGAAACTTGAAGGGAACATTTGCTCCACGCTCCGAAGGTCTATGATCCTATTGGATAGAGAATAAAATGCCAGGTCACTGTATTTGTTATGATCTGGTGGGTCTTCTTGAAACTGACGGTACTACCCGCTTCAGTTGCGGCATATCTTAGGTATCGGCCAATGCATTGCTATTAGCTTAATATCTTTCCAGGGTAGCATACGCCTCCTTCCTGATGGTTGCTATCAGGCTTGGTTTACTCGCTGTTCCATACATGTCTGGCTTGATGAGGCCATGGAACCCAAATCTGTCTGCTGACGCACTGCCAAAGGTACATCTGTGTTTAGTGAGGAAGGGAGCTGCTAGGAAAAGAGCTTCATTAATGTGAATGACTTGAAGGTCGAAGTGAGTGCCCAAGGAGGAATTATGGATAGCCTACAGAACATCCTGAGCATCTTGCGCCTTCACCACTGGGAGGCCAACCTTTTTAAACACACTATCTGGCAATATTTGGGCGATTTTTTTCAAAATGGGGCTGTCCCAGTAAGATTATTTGTGATCTTTAGGAAGAACTGGTATCCTTGAAGGGTCTGGAAGGGTATTTCATTGCCTTAACTCTCCGATAAATTTGAATTGTGAATTATCTCCCTCACTAGTTTATTGGATGCAGTACACGAGGATAGAAATGTGCGTAATGCTACCTGTGTTGCTTTGTGAACTCTTTTTTCCACCAGCTTTGCTTGATTACATTGGTGATCATCCAGTTGCGTATTTATTGCTTTCCTGAAAATTGATCTTTGTAGTTCGATGTTTTCAATTAATTGTTGGTTGTTAGAAAAGGATGCAAGCCTCAGCACTATCAGTCATCTTTTATGAAGAGACACAAGGAATCGTAGGATTCCAAATCACTTTCCCTCTTCTTCATCCTCTTAATTAAGTATTGAGAGTCGGCCTCAACACTTCCAGAGGTGAAATCATCTCAACCAGCGAGCCAATCATTACTGGTGTTAGACTCACCTTACCAGAAGACTCATTTTTCATACTTCCCAGACCCAACAACATCCTATTGTAAACAACTCTGGATCCTGAGTTGTGTTAATAGTCTCAGGATCCAGAGTTGCTCATCATAGGATGTTTTTGGGTCTAAGAGGTATGATAGCTGAGGCTGCTGGTAAAATGCATCTAACACCATTAATGATTGGCTTATTGGTCGAGATGATTTTACATCTGGAAGTGTTGAGGACGACTCCCGTTACTTCACCTGTGGAGGACTTCTTCCCTTGACTTCACCTGTGGAAGACTTCTTCCCGTGACTTCACCTGTGAAGACTTTTCTCCCTGATTTCACCTGTGGAAGACTTCTTCCCATGACCTCACCTGTGGAAGATTTGCTACTAGGGACACATTTGCACCTTTGTCATCCAGGTACCACATGGAAGGGAAGTGGAAGGGGAGAGGATGATGGTGATATTGTTGGATAAAATGACGACGATGGAGACTTATGACGCTGGAGAGAACTATCATGACATTGTAGATGAGGATAATGACTGAATGATCATGACATTGTAGGACAAAATGAGTGTTGCAGAGGGAGGAAACACCAGCAGGATGTAGGGTGATTACTGGAGTCTTATGCAAATGTAGTTTCGATTTGATATTCTGCGTTCATCAATGTTATATTGCAGTAACCTGAGAGAGAGAGAGAGAGAGAGAGAGAGAGAGAGAGAGAGAGAGAGAGAGAGAGAGAGAGAGAGAGAGAGAGAGAGAGAGACTGAGTTAGAGACTGAGGGAGAGAAACTCGGAGAGAAGAGACTTTTCTGGACAACGTCTCGCCCGAGTGCCAATAAACCAATAATTTTTTTGATTTGGTTGGCTATAATGCAGCGAAAACTTCAGTTATAATAAAGTTATTAGAGAATTTATCAAATACCCAGAAAACTTGTTGCTTTTTATTTATAGACAGAATTTATGAACTTTAAAAAAAGATGATCAACTTTAATTAAAGAAGTTTTATCAACTCTGATGAGGATTTATCAGCTTTTAACGAAGATTTATCAACTTAAACGAAGATTTATCAACTTTAGGAAGTACTTATCAGCTTTAAGAAGGATTTATCAAGTTTAGGGAGGATTTTTCAACTTTGGGTTATTTATCAAGTTTAGGGAGGATTTTTCAACTTTGGGTTATTTATCAAGTTTAGGGAGGATTTTTCAACTTTAGGAAGGAGTTATTAACTTTAGGAAGTGTTTATCAATTTTAGGAAGAATTTATCTACTTTTTAATAATATAAAATTTTTATTTCTGCATAGAGATATATAGAAAGCCTTTGTTATGCAAAGTATTTCTGGCAAATTAGGTCAGTTTTGTCCCAAGATGCGACCCACACCAGTCGACTGACACCCGGGTACCCATTATTACTGATCGGTGAACATAGACAGCAGGTGTCTTATGAAAACACGTCCCTAATGTTATCCAGCCCTACCGAGGATTCGAACTCCGGACCTCAGTGTGTGAGCTGAATGTACTAGCGATCAGACTACGGGACACTTTAGAAATGATTTATCAATTTTAGGAAGGATTTATCAGTATTAGGAAAGATTTATCAAGTTTAAGGTGTTTATCAACTTTAAATGACGATGGATCAACTTTAAGGAATTTATAAACTTTAAGGAGGATTTTATCAGCTTTTGAAAGGATTTATCAACTCTAGAGGATTTGTCAGCTTTAGAGAGGATGTATCATCCTTAGGGGCTTTATCAACTTTAAGGGCCTTAACAATCTTAGGAGCCTTATCAAGTATAAGGGGACTTAACAACTTTGGGGAGGATTTATCAACTTTAGGGAGAATTTATCAACTCAAGGGGATTTATCAAACTCAGAGAGAATTTATCAACTTTAGTAGAATATAGGAATACGGGATTAGTGCACATGATCTGAGGTGTAACACATCTCCCACGTGACGCTGAACCGTCCACTCAGAGTTCTCACACTAAGATGGTCTCACATCAAGATGTTCTCATATCAAGATGTTCTTGCGTGTTTAGTGTTGAACGTTCAGTGATGAACGTTCAGTATTGAACGTTTCCTGCTTTGTTTTCCTAGATGAAAAGATCCTTTTTTTTTTAATTTTCTATTTAAGGTTAAGCAAACGTTTTTACAGGTTTTATGTAAACCTAACCTAATCTGCCCCAAATTAACTTCAAGAAAATAGAAATATAACAAGCTTCATGAGTCCAAAAAGTAACGTAGCGAAATGAGGACAAGTCTGATTGTTAAGTGGCGCTAAGGAGACCTTTTTTTTTTTCTCTCTGTGTTGAGTTCTGTGACCCTCAACACTGAGCCGAAGGTCGTCGGAACACGAGATTTGTTCTGCCTCACACAGTGTGACTTATCAATGATCCCGGTCTGACCGAAACGTCGTCATAAGCTTCTTTCTCTTGTGTGCGGGTTATTAATGTATTGCTCCATTCACGGTATTGTGCCTTTTGTTCTGCCTTTTAAAAATGAGGATAGGCTAGATTTACGCCTTTAATATCCTGACTCTAGTAAATGTTCGTTTCTCGTTTCTTGGTGACGTGTACTTAGCTCAGTGGTGACGTGTACTTAGCTCTGTGAAGACCTGTTTGTGTTCTCTCTGTGAATCTGAACCAGGATGCCCTCTCTTGAGCAGCTTACCAGCAGCTGAGAGAAGAACTCAGAGTTGCTAAACTGGAGATACGGCGATTAACGGAGGAGAACAAGAGGATTCGTAGTAATCCACCTGTTGTGAGTCCCCAGGTTAAGAGGGGAGCTTGGTCAGTGGCCGGGCAACATGGAACCAAGCTAAAGATTAAGAAAACGGTTGGAGAGGCAGAAACAACGAGAAACCAGAAGACTGCCGTGGAAACTTCCAACTCATTCTCGGTGCTACCTGACGAATGTGAGTGTTCTACTGGGAATGCCACAACGAGCACCAAGGAAGCATTGGCAGACGTGAGTGAGACATCCCTAGAAGCCCAAACGAAGACCATCGAGAACGTCATGGCGAATTCTACAAGTGGTGTAATGCTACCTGGCGAATGTGAGTCGACTACTCGGAGCATCACTACGGACGACGCCAAGGAAGGTAATAACATTGTTGTTGTTGGGGATAGCCAGATTAGGTACATGGATAGGGCATTCTGTTTGAAGGATAGGAGTAGGAGGCAGAGAGTATGTTTTCCTGGGGCTGGGATGAAGGATATTGTTAGCCGTCTGGATGACATCATGAGAGGTAATGGGAGGAATCCTATTATCTGTCTCAGTGCTGGAGGCAACGATGTTGGCAGACGTAGGAGTGAGGACCTGATTAGCAGGTATAGGTCAGCAATAGAGATAATTAGGAAGAAGGGTGGGAAACCTGTCATATGTGGCATTTTGCCAAGGAGAGGAGTTGGAAATGAATGGTTGTCCAAAGCAATTGGTGTCAATTGCTGGCTGGACAAATACTGTAAGGAAAATGCGGTAACATTCATTGACAACTGGGACCTCTTCTATGGCAGAAATGACATGTATGCCAGGGATGGGGTTCACTTGTCTAGGTGTGGGGTGGGAGCACTGGCCAACGCAGTGGAGGGAGCTGTTAGGTCTTTAAACTAGGAATAGTTAGTGGTATGGGTTTTGGCAGGAAAACTGTGAAGTCGCAGGGTAGTAACATGAGTACTAGGAGAACTAGTAATAGGCAAAATGAGGAGGATATTGGAAAGCCAGTGGCACTAATTGACAATGACAGTAATAGGTTTAGTGGAATTACAGAAAGGAGCAGGAAGGGTAAAGAGATAGGAGGGTCATTAAATATTTATTACACAAATAGTCGCAGTGCTAGGAATAAGATGGACGAGTTGAGACTAGTTGCTAGTGCAGGTAACATAGATGTATTTGCCATTACTGAGACGTGGTTTAATTCAAAAAGTCGGGACATGCCTGCAGAATGTCACATTCAAGGTTTTAAATTGTTCCAAGTAGACAGAAGTATCGGGAAGGGGGGTGGGGTGGCATTGTATGTCCGAGATCGCTTGAACTGTTGCATAAAAACGGGTATTAAGTCTGAAGTAACACATACAGAGTCTGTTTGGATAGAATTTTCAGAGGGGCATGAAAAATTAATTTTAGGTGTAATATACCATCCCCCAAATTTAGATAGGGACCAAGGGAGACTACTATGGGAGGAAATTGTTAGGGCCACAAGGCACGATAATGTAGTAATTCTAGGAGACTTTAACTTTAGTCATATTGATTGGAATTTCTTGACTGGGAATTTAGAATCATACGATTTCTTAGAAGTAGTTCAGGATTGTTTTTTGAAGCAGTTTGTGACAGAACCTACAAGGGGTAATAACCTGCTTGACTTAGTTCTGGCAAACAATGAATCCCTTGTTAATAATTTAGAAGTTTCAGAGGAACTGGGTGCTAGCGACCACAAATCAATTACATGTAGAATTGAATGGAAGTATGATAGTAGGGATAACTCAGTAACAGTCCCAGATTTTCGCTTAGCAGATTACGATGGGCTTAGAGAACACTTATCATCTGTTGACTGGGGTAACGAAGAGAGCTATCAATATGACAGTTTTCTGAACACAATACATGCTGCTCAAAGAACGTTTATCCCTTATAAGGAAATCAGATCAAATAGAAATGACCCAAAATGGATGAATAATAGGCTGAAATATCTACTAGGGCATAAGAAAGGAATTTATAGGCGTATCAAAAGAGGCGAGGGTCATCTTATGAATCAGTATATTGACATTAAGAGGGACATTAAAAAGGGGATAAGAAAAGCTAAAAGGGACTATGAAATTAAAGTTGCTAGGGATTCTAAAACTAACCCAAAAAGTTTTTTCCAGGTCTATAGAACAAAAGTCAGAGATAAGATAGGTCCCCTTAAAAATAACTATGGGCATCTTACTGACAAAGAGAATGAAATGTGCTCGATTTTAAATAATTATTTTCTCTCTGTTTTTACACAGGAAGACACTAATAATATTCCGGTAATTAATTTTTATAGTGGATCAGAAGAAGATAAATTATGTAACATCACAGTCACTAGTGAAATGGTTGTGAAGCAGATAGACAGACTGAAGCAAAATAAGTCACCGGGTCCTGATGAGGTTTTTTCAAGGGTTCTAAAGGAATGCAAAATGGAAGTCTGTGAACCATTAACTAATATTTTTAATTTATCTCTTCAAACAGGTGCAGTGTCTGATATGTGGAAGATGGCTAATGTAATTCCTATTTTTAAAACAGGGGACAAGTCGTTACCGTCAAATTACCGCCCAATAAGCCTGACCTCAATTGTAGGCAAATTACTAGAGTCAATTATAGCTGAGATTATAAGAAGCCATCTCGATAAGCATAGCTTGATTAATGATACTCAGCATGGATTCACAAGAGGCCGGTCTTGTCTAACTAATTTATTAACTTTCTTCAGTAAAGCTTTTGAGGCTGTTGACCACGATAAAGAATTTGATATTATTTACTTAGATTTTAGTAAGGCATTTGATAGAGTTCCGCACCAAAGACTGTTGAAGAAAGTAGCAGCTCATGGCATTGGGGGAAGGGTGCTCTCGTGGATCGAATCATGGCTCACAGACAGGAAGCAAAGAGTGTCCATAAATGGGGTTAAATCCGAGTGGGGATCAGTAACAAGTGGCGTTCCACAGGGATCAGTCTTGGGCCCGTTGTTGTTTATAATGTATATCAATGATCTTGATGAAGGAATTACTAGTGATATGAGCAAATTCGCCGATGACACGAAGATAGGTAGGATAATTGATTCAAACGTAGATGTTAGGGAACTTCAGGAGGATTTAGACAAACTCTACTCTTGGTCAGAAAAGTGGCAGATGCAGTTCAATGTAGATAAATGCAAGGTTCTGAAGCTCGGGAGTGTCCATAACCCTAGCACTTATAAGTTAAATAATGTAGAACTTAACCATACAGATTGCGAAAAGGACTTGGGGGTTATGGTAAGCAGCAACCTTAAACCAAGACAGCAATGCCTAAGTGTACGTAATAAGGCAAATAGATTACTGGGATTTATATCAAGAAGTGTAAGCAACAGAAGTCCAGAGGTCATACTGCAGCTTTATACATCATTAGTAAGGCCTCACCTAGATTATGCAGCTCAATTCTGGTCTCCATATTACAGAATGGACATAAATTCGTTAGAAAACATTCAGCGTAGGATGACTAAATTAATACATAGCATTAGAAATCTTCCTTATGAAGAAAGATTGAAGACTCTTAAGTTACATTCACTTGTTATGTAAAGTAAAAGGACACAAGTGCAACTAATGTGACATTTATTGTGGCAACGTTTCGCTCTCCAGGAGCTTTATCAAGCCATTACAAACAATACATGGACACAGAGGGTATATAAAGGCTCAGAGTGAGGTGAATACTAGTGAGGTCAATATTCACTAGTGGTAGTAGTAGTAGTAGTAGTAGTAGTGGTAGTGACAAAAGTAATACAATATGGTAGAGCAATTAATTCGTACATGAGTAAAAGGATATAAAAGCTATTACTTGGGTAACATAAAAATAGGTTGGACAAATATAAACTGGAATGAGGCAGCTTGTTTCAGTGTTCACTCTCTGTGCTTTGTGTAGTATAACAGGAGAGACTATGTGATGGCAGGGTTTACTGTTTTCAGGAGGATTCTTGCTAAGACTTCGGAGATGGTGAAACTGCCGTTTCACCATCTCCGAAGTCTTAGCAAGAATCCTCCTGAAAACAGTAAACCCTGCCATCACATAGTCTCTCCTGTTATACTACACAAAGCACAGAGAGTGAACACTGAAACAAGCTGCCTCATTCCAGTTTATATTTGTCCAACCTATTTTTATGTTACCCAAGTAATAGCTTTTATATCCTTTTACTCATGTACGAATTAATTGCTCTACCATATTGTATTACTTTTGTCACTACCACTACTACTACTACTACTACTACTACCACTAGTGAATATTGACCTCACTAGTATTCACCTCACTCTGAGCCTTTATATACCCTCTGTGTCCATGTATTGTTTGTAATGGCTTGATAAAGCTCCTGGAGAGCGAAACGTTGCCACAATAAATGTCACATTAGTTGCACTTGTGTCCTTTTACTTTACATATTGTCGGTAATTCTACCAACTTTATTACATTCACTTGTTAGACGAAGAATGAGGGGAGACCTGATCGAAGTGTATAAGTGGAAGATAGGTATTAATAAAGGGGATATTAACAAGGTCTTGAGGATATCTCTCCAAGAGAGAACCCGCAGTAATGGATTTAAATTAGATAAGTTTAGATTTAGAAAGGACATAGGAAAGTATTGGTTTGGAAATAGGGTAGTAGATGAGTGGAACAGTCTACCTAGTTGGGTTATTGAGGCTAGGACCTTGGGTAGTTTCAAATTTAGGTTGGATAAGTACATGAGTGGGATGGGTTGGATTTGAGTGGGACTTGCACATCAGAGCTTATTTCTTGGGTAGCATTGAAAATTGGGTAGGTCAAATGTTTGTTAGTGGGATGAATTGTAAAGGACCTGCCTAGTATGGGCCAACAGGCCTGCTGCAGTGTTCCTCCTTTCTTATGTTCTTATGTTCTTATGATACAAGCAGTGTACTTCACTCGATGACTACGTGAGTTGTAGTGTGTAATTACTCTTCTTGTGTTGGTTAACTGTTGTCTGTTGTCACCTATGATTGTTTGCTGTATTTGTCGCCTCAGTGCATATCTTGTTTCTGCTTAATGACTATATTATTGTATTGTGTTTTGTTTAGATATTGTCTAGCTCTTTCAGTTGTTTGTATCAACTGAGTTAATGATTAAAATATTTTCTGCTTTACATATAATGAGAGGGTTCCACCTGCCATAATATATTCAGTGGTGTTAAGGAAATTTGAGTTTGGCAACTTCGTGTTTGAAGATAATTAGTGAACTGTGATGTGTGAAAAATTTGCAGAGAAAATCTTCTAACGTCTCTGGAACAATTCAGTGAATGCAGTTTTCGTACCTGTTTCGTGTCTGTATCTAACAAGCTGTTGCATTACCGTGTTCTAGGTTCGGTCTGACCACTGCTATATCTGCAGTAGAATAACCACTTTAAACGCAAAATCTAAATCTAATTAAATCTGTTACGCTGGTATGTATGTACGTTTGCTTGTTTCCATACTTCCCATAATTTTTTTCGAGATTCGTAGTGTGTTGATAAGCATGACCCTTTTTATTTTTTCAACGAAATTGTTTGTTAGGATAGTTTAAGAGCTATATATGGGGTAGAAAGGTGTGTAGTGAGTGGTATATTGTGTAATGCGTGGGGTCCCTCATCACGGTCAAGTTCAGCAGGTTTTTGTATACGTGGTCTGGCGTGGGTGACACCCTAGGGTCACTTCCAGGTCTTGTACTTTGGCGTGGGTGACACCACAGGGTCACTTCCAGGTCTTGCGCTCTGGCGTGGGTGACACCACAGGGTCATTTCGAGGTCTTGTACTTTAGCGTGGGTGACACCACAGGGTCACTTCCAGGTCTTCTACTCTCGCGTGTGTGACACCACAGGGTCACTTCCAGGACTTGTACTTTGGCGTGGATGACACCACAGCGTCACTACACAGGTCTTGTACTCTGGCGTGAGGTCGCCTGTACACTTACTGTACCTCCTGCAATCTTTCTGTATCAATACTGCACCTCCGAGTACCTTTCCTACACCCCTAGCACCACCACCGTACCCCCATCCCCCATGCATCCTTCCTCCCTCCCCACAGCATCTCCAGCAACCCTTATGCACGCCTAAAGCACCTTTAGTGCCTGTAGAACCGTCAGAACCTCCAGTACCCCCCTGCCTTCCTCCAGCACCTCCTGCACCTCCAGCAGCAGGAGAATAAAGCCTAGGAAGGCCGGAGAGCTGAATGGGGAATGCTGGAGCGGAATCCAATTTCTGCCAACTCAGCCGGGCCTCAGAGCGCCTTCGTGGGGCCACCGTTGCTCGTTTGTTCGTTTACCGGGCCTCGTTTGCTGTGTCTCGTTTATTCGTTAACGTTCCCTCGTTCTCGTTTATTGCGTGTCTAGTTTGCTCGCTTACTGGCCCACGTTTTTTTTTTTTTGTTGCGTGTCTCGTTTATTCGTTCACTCTTCCACGTTTGCTTGTTTACCGAGCATCGTTTGTTGTGTCTCGTATGGTGTTTATGTTTCATTTGTTTCTTTGCTATAGTTCCATTGTCTCGTGTCTCGTGTGTTTGTCTCTTGCTGTATTTCCTTTGCTCAGTTATTTTATCTCGTTTGTGCTTGTCTTGTGTACTTCGTTTGCCGAGGCTCCTTTACCTGTTTGCTTCACTTCGGTTCCATTTTCTTAATATACTTCTTATGAGCTTACTTTACTGACTCTGGTGAGAGAAGCAAAGCAAGGCGAATTAAGAGGTAAAAGTGACTTCAGTACGATCACTTCAAACCTCCACTTTCCTCTTCTTCTTCTTCTTCTTAATAATAATAATAATAATAATAATAATAATAATAATAATAATAATAATAATAATAATAATAATAATAATAATAATAATAACAACAATAACAACAAAAATAATAATAACAATAATAATAATAAATTCAAAGATTATGTGGATTAAATTAAGGGTTGGATGCGAAGAGTGGGTCATAATAAGTGTGTATGCACCTGGAGAAGAGAGGAATGTAGAGGAGAGAGAGAGAGATTCTGGGAGATGTTAAGTGAATGTATAGGAAACTTTGAACCAAGTGAGAGAATAATTGTGGTAGGGGACCTAAATGCTAAAGTAGGAGAAACATTTAGAGAGGGTGTGGTAGGTAAGTTTGGGGTGCCAGGTGTAAATGATAATGGGAGCCCTTTGATTGAACTTTGTATAGAAAGTGGTTAAGTTATAGTTAATACATATTTTAAGGAAAAGAGGATAAATAAGTATACAAGATATGACGCAGGGCATAATGACAGAAGTTCGTTGGACTATGTATTGGTAGATGAAAGACTGTTGAGTAGACTTCAGGATATTTACGTTTATAGAGGGGCCACAGATATATCAGATCACTTTCTAGTTGTAGCTATAGTGAGAGTAAAAGGTAGATGGGATACAAGGAAAATAGAAGCATCAAGAGAGAGGTGAAGGTGTTTAAACTAAAAGAGGAGGCAGTTAGGGTAAGAGATAAACAGCTATTGGATGATAGATGGGCTAGTGAGAGTATAGGCAATGGGGTCGAAGATATATGGGGTAGGGTTAAGAATGTAGTGTTAGAATGTTCAACAGAAGTTTGTGGTTACAGGAAAGTGGGTGCGGGAGGGAAGAAGAGTGATTGGTGGAATGATGATGTAAAGAGAGTAGTAAGGGAGAAAAAGTTAGCATATCAGAGGATTTTACAAAGTAGAAGTGATGCAAGGAGGGACGAGTATATGAAGAGAAAAAGAGAGGTTAAGAGAGTGGTGAAACAATATAAAAAGAGAGAAAATGAGAGAGTGAGTGAGATGTTATCAACAAATTTTGTTGAAAATAAAAAAAAAGTTTTGGAATGAGATTAACAAGTTAAGGAAGCCTAGAGAACAAATGGATTTGTCAGTTAAAAATAGGAGAGGAGAGTTATTAAATGAAGAGTTAGAGGTATCGGGAAGATGAAGGGAATATTTTGAGGAATTGTTAAATGTTGATGAAGATAGGGAAGCTGTGATTTCGTGTATAGGGCAAGGAGGAATAACATCTTGTAGGAGTGAGGAAGAGCCAGTTGTGAGTGTGGGGGAAGTTCGTTAGGCAGTGGGTAGAATGAAAGGGGGTAAGGCAGCCGGGATTGATGGGATAAAGATAGAAGTGTTAAAAGCAGGTGGGGATATAGTTTTGGAGTGGTTGGTGCTATTATTTAATAAATGTATGGAAGAGGGTAAGGTACCTAGGGATTGGCAGAGAGCATGTATAGTTCCTTTGTATAAAGGCAAAGGGGACAAAAGAGAGCGCAAAAGTTAAAGGGGGATAAGTCTGACAAGATGAACATCAAAATGGTATACGTCTGTTGAATATACCTGGTAAACTTTATGGTAGAGTTATTAATGAAAGAATTAAAAGTAAGACGGAGAGCAGGATAGCAGATGAAGAGGAGGCTTTAGGAAAGGTTGAGGGTGTGTAGACCAAGAGTTTACAGTGAAACATATAGGTAAACAGTATTTAGCTAAGGCTAAAGAGGTTTTTGTGGCATTTATGGATTTGGAAAAGGCTTATGACAGGGTGGATAGGAGGGCAATGTGGCAGATGTTGCAAATGTATGGAATAGGAGGTAGGTTACTGAAAGCAGTGAAAAGATTTTACGAGGATAGTGAGGCTCAAGTTAGAGTATGTAGGAAAGAGGGAGATTATTTCCCAGTAAAAGTAGGCCTTAGACAAGGATGTGTGATGTCACCGTGATTGTTCAATATATTTATAGATGGGGTTGTAAGATAAGTAAATGCGAGGGTTTTGGCAAGAGGTGTGGAGTTAAAAGATAAAGAATCCAACACGAAGTGGGAGTTGTCTCAGTTGCTTTTGGCTGATGACACTGTGCTTTTGGGAGATTCTAAAGAGAAGTTGCCGAGGTTGGTGGATGAATTTGGCAGGGTATGTAAAAGAAGAAAAGTGAATATAGGAAAGAGTAAGGTTATGAGGAAAGCAAAAATATTAGGTGACGAAAGAGAGTATGGAGGAGGTGAATATATTCAGATATTTGGGAGTGGACGTGTCAGCAGATGGGTCTATGAAAGATGAGGTAAATCATAGAATTGATGAGGGGAAAAGGGTTTGTGCTTAGAAGCAAAGAGGGGAATGTATGAGAGTATAGTTTTACAAACGCTCTTATATGGGTGTGGAGCATGGGTGATGAATGTGGCAGTGAGGAGAAGGCTGGAGGCAGTGGAGATGTCATGTCTGAGGGCAATGTGTGGTGTAAATATAATGCAGAGAATTTGTAGTTTGGAATTTAGGAGGAGGTGCAGGATTGCCAAAACTGAATGACTTCGAGAGTGTATAAATCTGTAGTGGAGGGAAGGCGGGGTAGGGGTCGGCCTAGAAAGGGTTGGAGGACGGGGTTAAAGGAGGTTTTTGTGTGCGAGGGGCTTGGACTCCCAACAAGCATGTGTGAGCGTATTTGACAGAAGTGAATGGAGACAAATGTTTTTTTAATACTTGATGTGCTGTTGGAGTGTGATCAGAGTAACATTTATGAAGGGATTCAGGGAAATAGGCAGTCCGAACTTGAGTCATGGAGATGTTAAGTACAGTGTCTGCACTTTGAAGGAGGGGTGTTAATGTTACAGTTTTATAAACTATAGTGTAAAGCACTCCTCTGGCAAGACAGTCATGGAGTGAATGATGATGAAAGTTTATCTTTTTTGGGCCACCCTGCCTTGGTGGGAATTGGCCGATGTGTTAAAAAAATAAAAAATAATAATAATTATTATTATTATTATTATTATTATTATTATTAATAATATTATTATTATTATTAATGATAATAATAATAATAATAATAATAATAATAATAATAATAATAATAATATTATTATTATTATTATTATTATTATTATTATTATTATTATTGGGCAATATCTTTTTTCTGTGGAAGTAACTGTGAACATGAAGTACACGCAGATGCTGCTAGGTTATGCTCCACACCCTGCCAATCTCACCACCACCACTGCTACTACTACCACCATCTCACTGCTTACCACCTGAGTCTCGTCACTTTACATACTTTGTTAGAACTGATAAGTTAAGATAAGATTTGCTTGGATTTTTAACCCGGAGGATTAGCTACCCAGGATGACTCAATAAAGTCAGTGCGTCATCGAGGCCTGTCTAGCTTATTTCCATTGGGGTCCTTCAATCTTCTCCCTCAGGATGAGATCCACACCAGTCGACTAACACCCAGGTACCTACTTACTGCTAGGTGATCAGGGACAACAAGTGTAAGGAAACATACCCAATATCTTTACTAGGCCGGAGATTGAAGCACGGACACTCAGTGTGTGAGGCGAGAGCGTTGCTGACTAAACCACCGAACCTCCAGATGATCTTACTCGTGGCAAAATGTGTCCTTTAAGAAACGTCCTGAACTGTACGTTAGTGTATTTTTCCACAACTTGATGGTAGCACCATATTATTTACAATGGTGACATAGTCAGCAGGTTGGATAATATTATGGCAGGTAATGGGATCAAGCCCATTATCTGTCTTAGTGCTGGGGGTAATGACAATGGGAAGGGCAGAAGAGAGGAGCTGCTGGATAAGTACAGGTCAGCCATAGAAGTAGTTAGGTCTAAGGGAGGGATCCCAGTCATATGTAGCATCTTGCCTAGAAAGGGAGTGGGCGATGAATGGATGTCTAGGGCAATTAGTATAAATTGCTGGCTAGACAGGTACTGCAAGGAACTTGCAATCCCATTCATTGATAACTGGGACCTGTTCTTTGGCAAACGTGATATGTATGCAAGGGATGGGGTTCATCTCTCTGGGGATGGAGTGGTTGCATTAGCCAATTCAATTGAGAGGGTAATTGATGACTTGTCTAGGAATTTAAACTGATAGATTATAGAGGTCTAGGTGTTTGTGGGAAACAATCAGGCTGCAGCATTAGGGTTAAAAACAGCAGTTATTTCCGGGATACCTCAGGGATATGTTTAAAAGACAATATTCAAAATAAAGTTGCTAGTGATGGCAAATCAATTGATCAACAAACAAAGAGGGATAGTAGAGGGCAACGAGTGACTAGCTCCCTTAAAGTTTACTATACAAATAGTAGGAGTCTAAGAAATAAGATAGATGAGCTAAGATTACTTGCAAGTGTAGGTAATATACATATTATTGGTATAACAGAGACCTGGTTCAACCTGAAAGATAGAGAAATGCCTTCTGAATGCAACATACAGGGTTATAAACCATTCCACACTGACAGGGTCAACAGGAAGGGTGGTGGGGTGGCGATGTATGTCAGAAAATTTAAATTGTTGTCTTAGACATGATATAAGATTAGAAACATCGAACACAGAATCTGTTTGGCTACAGTTTCTCGAGGGACATGACAAATTAATTTTGGGTGTGATTTATAGGCCCCCAAACCTTGATAGGGAGGGCAGTAAGCTGTTATGGGACGAAATTCATAAGACATCTAGATATGAAAATGTTGTTATAATGGGAGATTTTAACTTTAGACAAATTGATTGGAAGAATATGACAGGAAATCTTGAGTCTAGTGACTTTCTTGATACGGTTCAGGATTGCTTTTTAGAACAGGTTGTGACAGAACCAACTAGAGGAAACAATCTGCTTGACTAGGTTCTTGCCAACAAAGATTCACTAATTAATAATCTTGAGGTTAATGATGAGCTTGGGGAAAGTGATCACAAATCACTTAGTTTTAATATATCATGGAATTACCCAGATAACTGCAATCAAACCTCTGTCCCAGATTTTCGCTTGGCCGACTTCATGGGACTGAAAAATTACCTGGGTGGGCTAAATTGGGATGTCCTGACTATGGGTCAGGTAGGTGATCTTGGTTGCCAATATGACGTTTTTCAGAGATTAGTTCTAGCTGCCCAGACAACTTTTGTTCCGAGTAGGGAAATTAGATCTAACAAAAATGATCCCAAATGGATGAACAATAGATTAAAACATCTCATTGGTCAAAAGAGAGGCATATATAGGCGTATCAAAAGAGAGGATGGGCAGTTAAGAAATCAATATATTCAATTAAAGAGAGAAGTAAAGAAAGGAATAAGAAAAGCAAAAAGGGATTATGAGGCTAAGGTCGCAAGGGATTCAAAGATTAACCCTAAAGGATTCTTTCAGGTATACAGAAGTAAGATTAGGGACAAGACTGGCCCACTTAAGAGTAACTCTGGTCAGATCACTGACAGTGATAGAGATATGTGTGAAATTCTAAGTACCTACTTCCTCTCAGTTTTCACCCAGGAAAATACTAGCGATATTCCTGAAATAATAGATAATGTAGAACAGGATGATAATAAACTATGTACGATTGTGGTAACTAGTGACATGGTCCTCAGACAAATAGAGAAACTAAAACCTAACAAATCCCCAGGCCCTGATGAACTGTTTGCAAGGGTGTTAAAGGAATGTAAAGAGGAACTTAGCATACATTCGGCTAATCTTTTTAACATATCACTACAAACTGGCATAGTGCCTGATAAGTGGAAAATGGCAAATGTAATACCTATTTACAAGGCAGGTGACAGGTCCTTGGCTTCGAACTATAGACCAATAAGCCTTACCTCCATAGTGGGAAAATTTATGGAATCAATAATTGCCGAAGCAATTCGTAGCCATCTTGACAGGCACAGATTGATTAATGAATCTCAACACGGTTTTACAAAGGGGCGTTCCTGTCTTACGAATTTACTAACTTTTTTCACTAAGGTGTTTGAGGAGGTAGATCATGGTAATGAATATGATATTGCGTATATAAACTTCAGTAAGGCTTTCGATAGAGTTCCACACCAGAGGCTATTGAGGAAACTTAAGGCACACTGAATAGGAGGAGAAATTTTTTCCTGGGTAGAGGCATGGCTGACAAATAGGCAGGAGAGAGTTTGCACAAATGGGGAGAAATCAGAATGGGGGCACGTCACAAGCGGTGTTCCTCAGGGGTCAGTGTTGGGCCCGTTGTTGTTCACAATTTACATAAACGACATAGATGAGGGAATAAATAGCGACATTATGAAATTTGCTGATGACACCAAAATAGACCGTCCAATTCATTCTAATGAGGACACTAGAGCACTCCATGATGATTTGAATAGACTGATGAATGGCCGGAGAAGTGGCAGATGCAGTTTAATATTGACAAATGCAAAGTTCTAAATGTTGGACAGGTAAATAACCATGCCACATATACACTAAATAATGTAGATCTTAATACTACTGATTGCGAAAAGGATTTAGGAGTTCTGGTTAGCAGTAATCTAAAACCAAGACAACAGTGCATTAGAGTTCGCAATAAAGCTAACATAATTCTTAGCTTCATATCTAGAAGTATAAATAATAGAAGCCCTCAGGTTGTTCTTCAACTCTATATATCCTTGGTAAGGCCTCATTTAGACTATGCTGCTCAGTTCTGGTCACCGTATTACAGAATGGATACAAATGCTCTGGAAAACGTACAGAGGAGGATGACAAAGATGATCCCATGTATCAGAAATCTTCCCTATGAGGATAGATTGAGGGCCCTGAATCTGCACTCTCTCGAAAGGCGTAGAATTAGGGGGCGGATATGATCGAGGTGTGTAAATGGAAAATAGGAATAAATAAAGGGGATGTAAATAGCGTGCTGAAAATTTCCAGCCAAGACAGGACTCGCAGCAATGGTTTCAAGTTGGAAAAAATCAGATTCAGAAAGGATATAGGAAAGCACTGGTTTGGTAATAGAGTTGTGGATGAGTGGAACAAACTCCGGAGTACAGTTATTCAGGCTAAAACGTTGTGTAGTTTTAAAAATAGGTTAGATAAATACATGAGTGGGTGTGGGTGGGTGTGAGTTGGACCTGACTAGCTTGTGCTGCTGGGTCTGGTGCAGTGCTCCATCCTTGAGTAGAGATGATCAGACTGGACTAATCCGGGGGGGATGGGTCATTGGTCTAATCCGGGGGGGGGAAATGGACCTGCTCCGCATGGGTCAGTAGGCTTGTTGCAGTGTTCCTTCTTTCTTATGTTCTCATGTTCTTATTTCTGACCTTCTGTAGTACAGTGACAATGCATCGGATTACTAACCAGTGGATCGTCAAGCAGAGAATCCGTAGTTTGGAAATGAGGAGGTGCGGAATTACCAAAACTATTATCCAGAGGACTGAGGAGGGATTGTTGAGGCGGTTTGGACATGTAGAGAGGTTGGAGCGAAGTAGAATGGCTTTGAGAATGTATAAATCTGTAGTAGAGGGAAGGTGGGGTAGGGGTAGGCTTAGGAATGGCTGGAGTGAGGGGGGTAAAGGAGGTTTTGTGTGCGAGGGGCTTGGACTTCCATCAAGCATGTGTGAGCGTGTTAGATAGGAGCAAATGAAGACAAATTGTTTTTAAACTTGACGTGCTGTTGGAGTGTGAGCAAGGTAACATGAAGGGATTCAGGGAAACCGGCAGGCCAGACTTGATTCCTGTAGATGGGAAGTACAGTGTCTGCACTTTCAAGGAGGGGTGTTAATGTTGCAGTTTTATATCTATAGTGTAAGTGCGCCTCTGGCAAGACAGTGATGGAGTGAATGATGATGAAAGCTTCTTTTTCGGGCCACCCTGCCTTGGTGGGAAACGGCCGATGTGTGAATAATTATATATGTTCACACACGGAGGGCCCGGGTTCGATTCCCGACGGGTGGAAACATTTCGACACGTTTCCTTACACCTGTTGTCCTGTTCACCTAGCAGCAAATAGGTACCTGGGTGTTAGTCGACTGGTGTGGGTCGCATCCTGGGGGACAAGATTAAGGACCCCAATGGAAATAAGTTAGACAGTCCTCGATGACGCACTGACTTTCTTGGGTTATCCTGGGTGGCTAACCCTCCGGGGTTAAAAATCCGAACGAAATCTTATCTTATCTTATCTTATATATATATATATATATATATGTCGTGCCGAATAGGCAGAACTTGCGATCTTGGCTTAAATAGCAACGCTCATCTTGCCATATAAGACAAGCAAACATTTGTGTATGCAATAATATCGCCAAAATCATTCTGAACCTAACGAAAAATATATATTTCACTGTGTTTGTTTAGTATTAAATTACTGTAAACAAATCTAAAATATATTTAGTTGGGTTAGGCTAAAATAAATTATTCTTGTTATAATAAGGTTAGGTAAGTTTTCTAAGATTCTTTTGGTGCAAAATTAAAAATCTTTGCATTAACATTAATGAAAAAAATATGCCTTTAAACGTATAAGAGAAAATTTTAGAAAGGACTTAATTTTAAATGAGTTCTTGCTAATTGACCAGTTTTACATATTCGGCACGACATATATATATATATATATATATATATATATATATATATATATATATATATATATATATATATATATATATATATATATATATATATATATATATATATATATATATATATATATATATATATATATATATATATATATGTATGTATGTATGTATATATATATATATATATATATATATATATATATATATATATATATATATATATATATATATATATATATATATATATATATATATATATATATATATATATATATATATATATATATATATATATATATATATATTTTCAACAAGTCGGCCGTCTCCCACCGAGGCAGGGTGACCCAAAAAAGAAAGAAAATCCCCAAAAAGAAAACACTTTCATCATCATTCAACACTTTCACCACACTCGCACATTATCACTGTTTTTGCAGAGGTGCTCAGAATACAACAGTTTAGAAGCATACACATATAAAGATACACAACATATCCCTCCAAACTGCCAATATCCCAAACCCCTCCTTTAAAGTGCAGGCATTGTACTTCCCATTTCCAGGACTCAAGTCCGACTATATGAAAATAACCGGTTTCCCTGAATCCCGTCACTAAATATTACCCTGCTCACACTCCAACAGATCGTCAGGTCCAAAGTACCATTCGTCTCCATTCACTCCTATCTAACACGCTCACGCACGCTTGCTGGAAGTCCAAGCCCCTTGCCCACAAAACCTCCTTTACCCCCTCTCTCCAACCCTTTCGAGGACGACCCCTACCCCGCCTTCCTTCCCCTATAGATTTATATGCTTTCCATGTCATTCTACTTTGATCCATTCTCTCTAAATGACCAAACCACCTCAACAACCCCTCTTCTGCCCTCTCACTAATACTTTTATTAACTCCACACCTTTTCCTAATTTCCACACTCCGAATTTTCTGCATAATATTTACATCACACATTGCCCTTAAACAGGACATCTCCACTGCCTCCAACCGTCACCTCGCTGCTGCATTTACCACCCAAGCTTCACACCCATATAAGAGTGTTGGTACTACTATACTTTCATACATTCCCTTCTTTGCCTCCATAGATAACGTTTTTTGACTCCACATATACCTCAACGCACCACTCACCTTTTTTCCCTCATCAATTCTATGATTAATCTCATCCTTCATAAATCCATCCGCCGACACTTCAACTCCCAAGTATCTGAAAACATTCACTTCTTCCATACTCCTCCTCCCCAATTTGATATCCAATTTTTCTTTATCTAAATCATTTGACACCCTCATCACCTTACTCTTTTCTATGTTCACTTTCAACTTTCTACCTTTACACACATTCCCAAACTCATCCACTAGCCTTGTCAATTCCCATTTTGAATTTGATTCCCCAAAATTTAATCCCACCCCTCTCCCGAACACCCTAGCATTTACTTCCTTCACAACCCCATCTATAAATATATTAAACAACCATGGTGACATTACACATCCCTGTCTAAGACCTACTTTTACCGGGAAGTATTCTCCCTCTCTTCTACACACCCTAACCTGAGCCTCACTATCCTCATAAAAACTTTTTACAGCATTTAATAACTTACCACCTATTCCATATACTTGCAACATCTGCCACATTACTCCTCTATCCACTCTATCATATGCCTTTTCTAAATCCATAAATGCAATAAAAACTTCCCTACCTTTATCTAAATACTGTTCACAAATATGCTTCAATGTAAACACTTGATATACACATTCCCTACCCACTCTGAAACCTCCTTGCTCATCCGCAATCCTACATTCTGTCTTACCTCTTTTCCTGGTATACTCAGTAAACTTATTCCTCTATAATTTTTACAGTCTCTTTTGTCCCCTTTCCCTTTATATAAAGGGACTATACATGCTCTCCGCCAATCCCTAGGTACCGTCCCCTCTTTCATACATTTATTAAACAAAAGTACCAACCACTCCAACACTATACATATATATATATATATATATATATATATATATATATATATATATATATATATATATATATATATATATATATATATATATATATATATATATATATATGCAAGGAATTCGCAAGAGCAGGCGAAATATACACAAACACTGATCTCTGGCTAAAGGAGACTCGAACCTACGAACCTTGGAATAAGGTACGCAGTGCCTTACCATTCTCACCACACTGGACCAATACCTTGGAGTCCAGCTTGCGCTACACGTTTAATCCAAGGCAGCCAGCTTTCAGGGAGAAGGCTTACAGCTTTTCATCTCATCCCCTGCATGCATCAGCCTTACTAGAGATTTTAACAATGCAAGGAATTCGCAACAGCAGGCGAAATATACACAAACACTGATCTTTGGCTGAAGGAGACTCGAACCTACGAACCTTGGAACAAGGTACGCAGTGTTATACCAAACTCACCACACTGGACCAATACCTTGGAGTCCTGCTTGAGCTAGACTTTGATCCAAGGCAGCCAGCTTTCAGGGAGAAGGCTTACAGCTTTTCATCTCCTCCTGCATGCATCAGCCTTTCTAAATGACCAAACCACCTCAAGAACTCTTCCTCAGTCCTCTGAATAATACTTTTAGTTACTCCACACCTCTTCCTAATTTCCATATTATGAATTCTCTCAATAATATTTACATTGCACATTGCCCTTACACACGACATCTCCATTGCCTCCAGCCTCCTTCTCGGCTCAACATTTATAACTCTTGCTTCACATCTATACAAGAGTGTTAGTTCCATTATACTCTCATACATTTCCTTCTTCGCCTCCATGAATAATATTCTTTGTCTCCACAGATACCTCAATGCACCACCCACCTTTTTTCCTCCATCATTTCTATGGCTTACCTCGTCCTTTATAAACTCATCCGCTGACAGGTCTACCCCCAGATAACTGAACACATTCACTTCGTCCATACTCCCTCCCTCCAATCTGATATCCAGTTTTTTCCTTAGCTACACCGTTTGATTCCCTCGTCACCTTTTCAATGTTCAGTTTCAACTTCCTTCCTTTACACACCCTCCAAAACTCGTCCACTAACCTTTTTGCAACTTCTTCATGATTGGTATACAATACCGACAAGATGAAAATTAGACACATGTGCAACATCTCTTCAGAATCTCCCAAAATCACAGAATCATTAGCAAAAACTCAACTCCCATTTTGTATTTGAATCCGCATAATTTAATCTCACACCTCTCCCCAATACCTTAGCATTTACTTCCTTTAGAACCCCATCTATAAGTATGTTAAACAACCACAGTGACATTACGCACCCCTGTCTAAGACCTACTTTTAAGAACATAAGAACATAAGAAAGAAGGAACACTGCAACAGACCTACTGACCCATGCGGAGCAGGTCCATGTCCCCCTCCCCGATTAGCCCAATGATTCCCCCCAGGATTAGCCCAGTGACCCACTCAGTCCAGTCACTTCCACTCAAGGAAGGAGCACGGCACCAGACCCAGCAGCACAAGCTAGTCAGGTCCAATTCACACCCACCCACACCCACTCATGTATTTATCTAACCTATTTTTAAAACTACACAACGTTTTAGCCTGAATAACTATACTAGGGAGTTTGTTCCACTCATCCACAACTCTATTACCAAACCAGTGCTTTCATATATCCTTCCTGAATCTGAATTTTTCCATCTTGAAACCATTGCTGCGAGTCCTGTCTTGGCTGGAAATTTTTAGCACGCTATTTATTCCTGTTTTCCATTTATACACCTCGATCATATCCCCCCTAATTCTACGCCATTCGAGAGAGTGCAGATTATGGGCCCTCAGTCTATCCTCATAGGGAAGATTTCTGATACATGGGATCATCTTTGTCATCCTACTCTGTACGTTTTCCAGAGCATTTATATCCATTTACTTTTACTGGAAAGTAATCTCTCTCTCTCCTACACGCCCTAACCTGAGCCTTACAACCTATTAAATACACTTGCAACATCTACCACATTGCTCCTCTATCCACCCTATCATAAGCTTTTTCTTAATCCACAATAACAATGAAGCTTCCCTACCTTTTCCTAAATATTGTTCACTTGTATGCTTCAATGTAACCACTTGCTCTACACATTCCATATATGCAAGACAAGCGACGGGGGTGGAAATCTTTAGCTCAAGTACTTTTAAACTTCTCAGAGCGTCATCAGGAGCTGTGCAACGCTGTGAAATGAGAGGAATTCCTCTCAGTATAGAAGCGTGAGTGACACCCATTAGCGGTATTCTAAGAAAGGCGATAGCGATGGTCACTCACCCTACCATACTCTGAGAGAACTTCCCCTCATTTCTCCTGTTGCTACCTCTGCAACGTTGCATAACTCCTGATGATGCACTGAGCAGTGTGAAAGTACTTGAGCTAAAGATTTCCACCCCACGTGGCTTGTCTTGCATAATTAAGATTGCCTTGTATATATTCCATATATAAATTGCTCTTACAAACTGACCCTCCATATTCAAAACACATATTTGTTTCCAAACAGAATACTATTTATGAAGAAGTGACAGAGGATGCCAGCATAATTATTACCGGTCCTGATAAAGGAGGAGGTGTTGTTATATTAAATAAATCTGATTATCTAAATAAAGTCAAAGTATTAAATGAATTTTCCACGCTCAAACTCCTGAAAGGTTGACACAGCATTTCATACTTCGATTCTTGAAGAAAAAGTGAATAGACTTTTACGCAGTAATTATGAAAGACTCGGAGACTTAAACAATAATGAGTTGTTTACAACTGGTTCTAGAGCAGGAGTAATATTGTTGGCCCAATATTAGTGAACCGGGCTCTCCAATATGTTCTACAATATCTTCAATTGGAATTTTAAGGTATAATCCTGCCAAATATTTTGCTACCCTTATTATTCTCATTTGGATTTGTAAAAGAAATAGATTTTTAAACTCTAAAGGATCAGTTTGTATGGATAGCCTTGACACATAGTTTAGATAGGAAAATCCTTGCTAAACTTTTCGAAATAACACTTTCATCATATATATAGTATATATATATATATATATATATATATATATATATATATATATATATATATATATATATATATATATATATATATATATATATATATATATATATATATATATATATATATATATATATCAATGCGGAAGTGGAACAGAACTCTTCCTCAGTATGCCATGCGTGTCGTAAGAGGCGCGAGTAAAATGACGGGACCAAGGGACTCCGACCACTGCATCAGTTTATTCAAATCTTCCTGGAGTGCTCTAATGTCCTCCCTCGTCAGAATTAATTCGACGGCCTATTTTGGTGTCATCGGCAAACTTGCTTATGTCGCTCTTTATGCCCTCATCTATGTCGTTTATGTAGATTGTGAACAACAGGGGGCCCAACACTGACCCCTGTTGAATACCGCTTGTGACGCTTCCCCTCTCTGATTTCTCCCCATTTATGCATACTCTCTGCTGCCTTTTTGTCAACCATGCCTCTATCCAGGAAAAAAATTCTCCTATTCCATGTGCCTTAATTTTCCTCAATCGTCTCTGATGTGCTACTCTATCAAAAGCCTTACTGAAATCCATATACACAATATCATATTCATTACCATGATCTACCTCCTCAAATGCCTTAGTGAAAAACTTAATAAATTCGTAAGGCAGGAACGCCCCTTTGTAAAACCATGCTGAGATTCGTTGATTAATTTATGCTTTTCAAGATGGTTACGAACTGCCTCGGCAATTATTGATTCCATAAATTTTCCCACTATGAAGGTTAGGTTTATTGGTCTATAGTTCAAAGCTAAGGATCTGTCACCTGCTTTGAAAATAGGTACCACATTTGCCATTTTCCACTTATCTGGCGCCATGCCAGCTTGTGGTGATATGTTGAAAAGATTAGCCAAAATGTTTGCTAAGTTCCTCTTTACATTCCTTTAGAACCCTTGGATACAGTTCATCAGGGCCTGGGGATTTGTTAGGTTTTAATTTATCTATTTGCCTAAGGACCATGTCACTTGTGACATTAATCGTTCATAGTTTATTATCGTCCTGTTCTACATAATCTATTATTTCTAGACTATCGCTGGTATCTTCCTGTGTAAAATCTGAGAGGAACTAAGTGTTAAAAATTCTACACACTTCCTTATCACTGTCTGTGAGCTGACCCAAGTAACTTTTAAGTGGTCCTATTTTGTCCCTGATCTTACTTCTGTATACCTGAAAGAGTCCTTTGGGTTAGTCTTCGATTCTCTTGCAACTTTAATCTTAATCCCTTTTTTGCTTTTCTTATTCCCTTTTTTATTTCTCTCTTTAACTGAATATACTGATTTCTTAATTGCCTCTCTCTTCTTTTGATTTGCCTATATATGCCTCTCTTTTGACTAATGAGATGTTTTAATTTATTGTTCATCCTTTAGAATCATTTTTGTTTGGTCTGATTTCCCTATTTGGAACATAAGTTGTCTGAGCAGCTATGAATATGCCGTGGAAAACGTCATATCGACAATTATCACCACCTACCTGACGCATAGTCAGGACATCCCAATTTAGCCCACCCAAGTAATTTTTCAGTTCTATGAAATCAGCCAAGCGGAAGTCAAGGACAGACTTGATTGCCATTATTAGGGAAATTCCATGATATATTAAAACTGAGTAATTTGTGGTCACTTTCCCCAAGCTTATCATTAACCTCAAGGTTATTAATTAGCATTTCCCTGCTGGCCAAGCAGGTTATTTCTTCTAGTTGGTTCTATCACAAACTGTTTTAAAAAACAATCCTGAATCGTATCAAGAAAGTCACTTAACTCTAAATTTCCTGTCAAATTGCTCCAGTCAATCTGTCTATAGTTGAAATCTCACATTAGCACAACATTTTCGTATGTAGATGACTTACGAATTTCGTGCCATAGAAGTTTACTGCACTCCCTATCAAGATTTGGGACCCTGTAAATCACACCCAAAATTAGTTTTTCATGGCCCTCGAGAAGCTGTAACCAAACAGATTCAGTGGCTGACGCTTCTAATTTTATATCTTGTCTAACACAACAATTTTAATTGTCTCTGACATACATCGCTACTCCATCACCTTTCCTGTTGACCCTGTCAACAGGAATGTATGAATGTATGTGACATTCAAAAGGCATCTCTCTGTCTTTCAGATTGAGCCCGGTCTCTGTTATAGCAATAATATCTATGTTTCTTGCACTTACAATTAATCTTAGCTCATCTATCTTATTTCTTACACTCCTGTTATTAGTATAGTAAACCTTAAGGGGGCTAGTCTCTTGCTGCCCTCTGCTGTTTCCCTTTGTTTGCTGACTTGATCTATTGTCTTTATTTATAACTTCATGATGAATGTCTTTTATACATTTACTGTTTTCAACCCTAGTGTTGCAACCTGCCTGTTTCCCACACACACCCATACCTCTATCTTCTATCAGTTTAAATTCCTAGGCATTTCAGCAATGGCCCTCTCGATTAAGTTTGCAAGTGCTACCACCCCTGCCCCAGAGAGTTGTACCCCATCCCTTGCATACATATCATGTTTGCCATCAAAGTTTTCCCAGTTGTCAATGAATGGGATTGCAAGTTCCTTGCAGTATCTGTCTAGCCAGCAATTTACACCAATTGCCCTTATTTTGATGCTCTTCCCATTAATGGGAACTGCTTGCCACTTGTAACAGGTGCTGGACTGCACCTCACTGCTTGGTAGCCGTTATTACCTCCCCGCCTACAGCCTCCTCGCAGCAAGTGACAGACTGCCTCATTCCCCTCCACCATTCCAGCCACCTCACACTCACTCCCAAACCCACAGAGGTACATGCTAACTCGGAGTTTGATATCAACCTGTTGAGTGTTGAACGTACTCGTGACCAGCAGACAGCATTGGAATATGGGTTAAGTTTCGCGCCTACTAGTGGGGACACTAATTATTTTGACCTTGCCAAATCGTTTTTTCAATTTGGCAAAATAAGGGGACCTATCCCCTGAAACGTTCAACATCTGCAAGGGCATGGTATATAGAGCTTTGCTCAGACCTTTGGAACCGAATTGTCCTCAAAGAATAAGAATTGAACCTTATAAATTGTATATCTTAAATGTTTCTCACAATTATATCACATAAATGTTAAACCTAAAACCCAATCTAACTTTATTATTTTTTAAATACACTACCTAACAAAATACTCCATACGACTGAATGTACAACAATGCATGCAACCATATGACCTGTCTTTGTAATACTCATTTGTGCTTTATAGTTATCTGTTTACAATAATGTATTATCACTGATTTCATCATTGCTTAGTTAATTTTAAGCCAGCCCGAAATGTTATGCATAGTATAAGTGGCTTTGGCATGCTGCTCTTATCTGTATTTTTTTGTACCTCTGTATGTATGCTCAAATTGTAAATAAATAAATAAATAAATAAATAAATAAATAAATAAGTAGTACCATGAAATGAAGAAAGATCCTAGACTTCACCTTACGAAAACTGACAAAGTAAATGTGATGGTTATTATGGACAAGGTAGATTATAGCGCGAAAATGAACACATTTTTAGAAGACAGGGATACTTACGTATCCCTTAATAAGAACCCTTTGGACCAGGTTAATATTATGTTTAATAAATAACTTAGAACCTTACTGAGAGGTAATGAGGAATTAATTAAACGGTTATCGGCGAGATCTGCGACACTCTTACATGTATGGTTTGATTAAAACCCACAACCCCGGTTTTCCAACCAGACCTATTATTAGTTCTGTAAGATCGGCATCATATGCCTTGTCAAAATGGTTGGTAAAAATATTAACTCCTTTGCTTGGCAACATTTCAGAAGCCCACTTAAAAAACAATGTTAATCTCTTCGACAAATTGCAAAATATCAACATGTTTAATGATTTTACACTTGCTAGTTTTTATATCACTGCGTTGTTCACGAGACTCCCTGTTTCCAACTTGATATCTATTTTTGGAAGAAGAATTGGATGAGTTCTCTTTGCCTTTTAATAAAAATATGATTATTGAGTTGATTAAGCTATGTGTAGTTGATTGTAAGTTTGAGTTTGAGGGGAAATACTATACTCAAAAACAAGGAATGGCGATGGGTAATCCGTTGTCCCCTTTATTGAGCAATCTTTATATGGAATTTTTCGAGGCCATGTAGAGCTAAATGGTTCAGATATGTGGATGACATCGTGTGTCTTTGGCCATATGATATAGCCCTTGATACATTTTTACCAAAACTTAATGCTTTAGTCCGGTCAGCTAAATTCACCGTTGAGAAAGAAGTGGACTGTAAACTTCCATTCTTAGATATGTTAATACACCGGGTTGATAGAGAGTTTAAGTGTGCAGTATATAGGATAGCCACCAATGTGTGCTCATACATTCACTACAATTCTAACCATGAGACTTGAGTTAATTAAAAGGAGTGTATTTCTTAATATGTTTCTGAGAACCTATAGAGTGTGCATTCCGGAGTTCCTTGATGAAGAAATTAGGAAAATATTTGACATTGGCTTGAAACTGTGGTATCCTAAAGTGTTTGTGGAATCTGCCTTGCTCACAGCTAAGAAAATTTACTATAGAACAGAACCTAGGATAACACCTCAGACCAAGAATGTGCTGGTCCTGACATACAATGAGAATTTAGAGTTTGCCTCAGAATTATGTGGGTTGAATAACTGTGTCCGTTTTCCTTGTTATTACAGATGCCTCCCTCTTTAAATGAATATATTTTAACCCCCGTTTCCTTTATATAAATTTTAGAAGTCTTCCTTTAAATGTTACCGTTTTCTCGTCCCATTAAATGAACATACTGTCCCGTGGATGGCTACTCCATAATTACCAGTGACTTGTATATCACTGAAGCACCTGATACCATAGCGGAATATGACCACCTATTTATGTATGTAAAGTCACTGATATCATAGCTGAATATGACCGAATTTTTTATTATTGTCACGTTAATTTCGCTTAGGCTAATACAATATCAATGCTTATGGGACTTTTCTAATGCTATAATATTCATCTTTTTGGCTATGGGCACTGGTATACCTAGGGGTACTTCCTGTATGCTTTCTCTCTCTCTCTCTCTCTCTCTCTCTCTCTCTCTCTCTCTCTCTCTCTCTCTCTCTCTCTCTCTCTCTCTCTCTCTCTCTCTCTCTACCTCTACCTCCCTCATTCACTCACTCCATTGAAGACGTCCTTTGGGAATGTATTTGCTTGGACATCCTCCTCTTCTCTGCAATTTTGCAAGCTCCTGATGATGCGTTGATTGCAACACGAAAGGCATCCTATATCGCTTGGTTTGCGATATTTGAAATATATATATATATATATATATATATATATATATATATATATATATATATATATATATATATATATATATATATATATATATATATATATATATATATATATATATATATATATATGCAATAAGATCACAGTAAACAGGTGATTTCAGAATATGCAAAACAACCACTCTGAAAGAATAGAGAAATTCCAAGTGCTTTCGTGACTACTCACATTATCAAGGAACTGTGAAAGTAAAGCATCCAAGGAAGGTATATAAGGGGTCTGGCCATCCCACACCGTTGTGGGATCTGATAGTGAGGTGTTGGCCAGACCCCTTATATACCTTACTTGGATGCTTTACTTTCATAGTTCCTTGATAACGTGAGTAGTCACGAAAGCGCTTGAAATTTCTCTATTCTTTCAGAGTGGTTGTTTTGCATGCATATATATATATATATATATATATATATATATATATATATATATATATATATATATATATATATATATATATATATATATATATATATATATATATATATATATATATATATAGGGAGGTGCCACCTCTAGAACTGTCATAGGGACCCTCATCCTCAGAGAAAAGAATAAACTTGCTTCAGGGAAAACTCAAGGTTTTCCCTGAAGCTGTTTGAGAATTTTCTCCTACCACCCCCTATATTTCAAGTATGTTTTATTTAAAGACAAAAATACATTGGCCAAACATTCACAAAAATACAACAGAAAGTAAAACAACATAGGTAACTCAGAGCTACATCTCGAATACTTCGTCCAGCTCCCCTGCGGTGGGCCACGTGCCCAGAATGCTGCAGGCATTTCCTCTCTGGATCGCAACACTGAGTCTCTGAAAGAGAAAGCTGGTCGCCCTGTGGCCCTTGGTTTCTATGATGAGCTTTTCACCCAGCTCTTTGAGGAACTTTAGAGCACACTTGCCCCATGCTCCAAGGGTCTCCGACCCTATTGGAATGAAGTTATAGC
>NC_091297.1:41843042-41845542 GCF_038502225.1 Cherax quadricarinatus | reverse complement strand
TATGTGATATCCTCAATATCTGCACTAGTCAAGGTGAATACTAGGTCCAGTCTTGCTGGTTCATCCTCTCCTCTCTCTCTTGTAGTGTCCCTTACGTGTTGGTGCATGAAATTTTCCAGTACCACCTCCATCATCTTAGCCCTCCATGTGTCTTGGCCCCCATGTTGCTCCAAGTTCTCCCAATCGATCTCCTTGTGATTAAAATCGCCCATGATCAGGAGCTTTGCCCTGCATGCATGAGCTCTTCTGGCCACTGCAGCCAGTGTGTCAACCATCGCTCTATTGCTCTCGTCATACTCTTGCCTTGGCCTCCTGCTGTTCTGTGGTGAGTTATACATCACTGCAATTACCACCTTGGGACCTCCAGAGTGAAGTGTTCCTGCTATGTAATCGCTTCCTTCTCCACTGTCTCTTCTCTCCAGCTCATCAAAATTCCATCGGTTTTTGAGCAACAGTGCCACTCCTCCACCCCCCCCTGTTACCTCTGTCTTTCCTCAGGATCTGGTATCCCGTTGGAAAGATGGCATCTGTTATCATACCTGTTAGCTTGGTTTCTGTGAGAGCTATGATGTCCGGTGATGCCTCTTTGACTTTTTCGTGCCACTCCTCCCACTTATTTGTTATTCCATCAGCGTTTGTGTACCATACCTTCAGTTTCCTTTCCAACACTGTGGTTTAGGGGGCCTGTTAGGGTGGGAGACCTGGTAGCATACTGTGGCATTCTAAAGCTGGGTGTTGGGTGGAAGCTGTGATTGTGGATTGTAGTTTGTGTTGGGATGGTGTTCTGAGTATAGTTCTGTGTGTGCTTGCCCTTGCTGCTCTGTTGTGCTCTGACTGACCTCTGCTGGTTCCATTCTTGTCTCCTTTCGTAGATCCTTTCGCTTTTTTGTCCTCTCCCTCAGCTGCTGTCGTTCTTCTTGTGTTCTGTCTCTGTCCAGGAACACCCTCTTGTACTTTTCCGAGTATTTCAACCGTGGTTTCTCTTGGAGGATTCTGTTCCGTGCTGTTTCTGTCCTGAGAATCAGCTTGATCGGTCGTTTTCTCCCCTTTGAGCACCCCCCTATTCTCTGAAATTTTACAATCTCGTCTATGTTTTCTTCACCTATTTCCTTGATAATGTTCTCAATCTCCTTTCTTTCAGCCTGCCGTCTTTCAGTGCGTGTCCATTCCTCTCTCTCTCCTGAAACCCGTGGATAAAAATTGATTTAGCCCTTTCCTCCTCCCATTGCCTCTCCCTCTGTGATTCTGGTTCCTGTCTGTACGTGGTCATGTTCTCCCTTGTTTTTTTCCAGTGGCTATTGGTAGCATTGTTGTGCCTCTGCATTTGACCTAACACCCTCTCCACTTGCACCCAGCTGCTCTCCCCTTTTACTCCTCGGCCCTTCTTGGCAGGTTGATATGGCCTTAGCATAATTCATATCTCCTTCTTTCCTGTTCGGCCTCTCAGCTTCATATGCTGTGTCTTCTCTGGTCACTGACCCTGTAACTTGCTTCAGCCTGTTTACCTCATATTCTAGGGCCCTTATCCTGGTTATTGCAGTTTCGACTTGTGCCTCCCAATTCCTCTTCTCCTTCTCCAACCTCTTTTCTAATTTCACAGAAAGCTCTGTCTCCATTTTTTTCAGAACCTCTCCTAATTTTCTCTCCCACTCTTATTCCATCCTTTTCTACTGCACCTCCATCCACTCCTCCCTACCAGAACCATTCCCATCTGATCCCTGTGTATGTATGTGTGTGTGTGTGTGTGTGTGTGTGTGTGTGTGTGTGTGTGTGTGTGTGTGTGTGTGTGTGTGTGTGTGTGTGTGTGTGTGTGTGTGTGTATGTGTGTGTGTGTATGTGTATATGTGTGTGTGTGTGTTTGTGTGTGTGTGTGTGTGTGTGTGTGTGTGTGTGTGTGTGTGTGTGTGTGTGTGTGTGTGTGTGTGTACTCACCTAGTTCACCTAGTTGAGGTTGCGGGGGTCGAGTCCGAGCTCCTGGCCCCGCCTCTTCACTGATCGCTACTAGGTCACTCTCCCTGAGCCGTGAGCTTTATCATACCTCTGCTTAAAGCTATGTATGGATCCTGCCTCCACTACATCGCTTCCCAAACTATTCCACTTACTGACTACTCTGTGGCTGAAGAAATACTTCCTAACATCCCTGTGATTCATCTGTGTCTTCAGCTTCCAACTGTGTCCCCTTGTTACTGTGTCCAATCTCTGGAACATCCTGTCTTTGTCCACCTTGTCAATTCCTCTCAGTATTTTGTATGTCGTTATGATGTCCCCCCTATCTCTCCTGTCCTCCAGTGTTGTCAGGTTGATTTCCCTTAACCTCTCCTCGTAGGACATACCTCTTAGCTCTGGGACTAGTCTTGTTGCAAACCTTTGCACTTTCTCTAGTTTCTTTACGTGCTTGGCTAGGTGTGGGTTCCAAACTGGTGCCGCATACTCCAATATGGGCCTAACGTATACGGTGTACAGGGTCCTGAACGATTCCTTATTAAGATGTCGGAATGCT
>NC_091297.1:41783042-41838042 GCF_038502225.1 Cherax quadricarinatus | reverse complement strand
CGGACTTAACTGTCAGTGACTTTTTTTTTGGAGGGGGGAGGGGGTACGTGAAGAGCACAGTTTACGTACCACCACTACCTGCAACAATGGAGGAGCCGAAAATTTCGATCACTGAAGCAGTTCTCATAACACCAGATATTCTGCAGAGCGTCTGTACCGAACTGGACTATCACATCGATGTTTGCCGAGCAACCAGAGGGGCGCACAATGAGTGCCTTAATGCTATTCTATACCACATGAAATTGAATGAAATCCTGCATCTGAAGTTACTAACTGTGAAAGATTATTTCAATAAAGTTACATGTTATAACTGTTTGGAATCAGGGAGTGTTTTTTGTGGACATTCTGTACATAATTTGTAGAACCATTCCCGACGAGTCGAACACAGAGACGGACCTCGCATTAACCAGAGACACGCACCTTAAGTGTACTAATGAACAACGTGAACAAGAATGCTGACAGAGAGGTAGGTGCCATAGCGAGAAATTTTTAGAACGACAGACTAAGAAAAAATGATTACGACGCACTTGCTAGACCATAGCACCGCCACGCCTCCATAGCACCACTACAGCACCGCCACACCTCCATAGCACCACTACAGCACCGCCACACCTCCAAAGCACCACTACAGCACCGCCACACCTCCATAGCACCACTACAGCACCGCCACACCTCCAAAGCACCACTACAGCACCGCCACACCTCCATAGCACCACTACAGCACCGCCACACCTCCAAAGCACCACTACAGCACCGCCACACCTCCATAGCACCACCACAGCACCGCCACACCTCCATAGCACCAACATAGCACCGCCACACCTCCATAGCACCTCCTCAACACCGTCACACCTCCATAGCACCACCACAGCACCGCAACACCACCATAGCACCAACACAGCATTACCACAGCACCGCCACACCTCCATAGCAACACCACAGCACCGCCACACCTCCATAGCACCACCACAGCACCGCCACACCTCCATAGCAACACCACAGCACCGCCACACCTCCATAGCACCACCACAGCACCGCCACACCTCCATAGCACCACCACAGCACCGCCACACCTCCATAGCACCACCACAGCACCGCCACACCTCCATAGCACCACCACAGCACCGCCACACCTCCATAGCAACACCACAGCACCGCCACACCTCCATAGCACCACCACAGCACCGCCACACCTCCAAAGCACCACCACAGCACCGCCACACCTCCATAGGCACCACTACAGCACCGCCACACCTCCACAGCACCACCAAAGCACCGCCACACCTCCAAAGCACCACCATAGCACCGCCACACTTCCATAGGCACCACTACAGCACCGCCACACCTCCACAGCACCACCAAAGCACCGCCACACCTCCAAAGCACCACTACAACACCACCACACCTCCATAGCACCACAACAGCACCGCCACACCTCCATAGCACCACCACAGCAACACCACAGCACCGCCACACCTCCACAGCACCACCACAGCACCGCCACACCTCCAAAGCACCACCACAGCACCGCCACACCTCCACAGCACCACCACAGCACCGCCACACCTCCATAGCACCACTACAGCACCGCCACACCTCCACAACACCACCACAGCACAGCCACATCTCCAAAGCACCACTACAACACCACCACACCTCCATAGCACCACCACAGCACCGCCACACCTCCATAGCACCACCACAGCACCACCACAGCACCGCCACACCTCCATAGCACCACTACAGCACCGCCACACCTCCACAGCACCACCACAGCACCGCCACACCTCCAAAGCACCACTACAACACCACCACACCTCCATAGCACCACCACAGCACCGCCACACCTCCATAGCACCACCACAGCACCACCACAGCACCGCCACACCTCCACAGCACCACCACAGCACCGCCACACCTCCAAAGCACCACTACAACACCACCACACCTCCATAGCACCACCACAGCACCGCCACACCTCCATAGCACCACCACAGCACCACCACAGCACCGCCACACCTCCACAGCACCACCACAGCACCGCCACACCTCCAAAGCACCACTACAACACCACCACACCTCCATAGCACCACCACAGCACCGCTACACCTCCATAGCACCACCACAGCACCGCCACACCTCCAAAGCACCAGTTAGATAAGTACACTTTCCTATATGATAATAAACATGTGACAAGCGGTACTTATTTTTTAGCAGCACGATTTCCAGCAGCCGCTCCCTGGAAACACCTTCATGGTTGCTGTAGCAGTGTCTACAGTACATCACCTCAACTAAGTGTGATGCTGATGATTGCTCACTTGCGTTGGGCTTATCGCCCTCGAGTCACGGGATCCATTGGTAACTCCAATCAAAATTCACATCAACCTATTAGCTGCAGCTAACGTAAGACAATGTGTGTATGACTAAACTTACATGGGTATTGTAACTGACCCAATTTCCTCTAGCTTGTTGTAGGGGAGGTGTGATGATCCCGATATCATTGTTTTGAGTAGGCTTCTACAGGTGCGGAGTTATATTGTCCTCACTCTTAACGCCTCAGTCATTAGTAACAGCATTCGGTTCACAGTAGGAAGATATTTTGTCCAGTACGCCTGAGTACATACCGCGAAACAATTTTTTACACTTTTATACGGATCAATACACTCGTGTTTCTTTTTAATACTAGTTTTCCTAGTGGTTTAGCGCACAAAGTCATTCTTTTCTTTGTTCTCAGCAGGAGATTTGTGACGTATTCACGTTCTGATGTCTGAATTCATCCTAGCTTGCTGACCTGCCCAGCACCCACCAGTGGATCGTCCGCACAAAAGAATTGCTCAGTTCAGGTTTATATACACTCGTTGCTAGTCTTAGTAATCAGAATTAACACAAGAGAGTGGGTTTCGTGTTATTTAACTGTAGACTAGAAGTCATAATGTCCCTGACTTGTAGACCAGGTGGGGAGCAAGTTTTCTCTTAATTTTCCTACTATGGGAAAAAAGAGTAATTACTTTCATTAACCCTCATTGTGTAGTTATCAGAAATTCTAGCAAACAGAGGGGGGGCCTCGAGACGCTATGGTACATACATGTGTTCCTAATAAATCTGTTATGAGAGGAAGGAAGAGTTCACTTGACCTTTGTGAGAGGGCTGAGAGCTGGATTTACCCCCCTTTACTGGAGATTTTTCTCCACAATAGGAGCTATAGTGGTTCTAATAACACAGCACCACCACGGTACCACCACGGTACCACCACGGTACCACCACGGTACCACCACGGTACCACCACGGTACCACCACGGTACCAACAAAACACCTAGGCAAAATAACACTGCCGTAGCACCAACAACACACGGTGCTGATAACAACACACAGTCGTGATAATAACAACATACAGAGCTGATAACAACACACACTGTGCTGATAACAACAGCACACGGTGGTGATAACAACAATACAAGGTGGTGATAACTACAACACACGGTGGTGATAACAACAGTACAAGGTGGTGATAACTACAACACACGGTGGTGATAACTACAACACACGGTGGTGATAACTACAACACACGGTGGTGATAACTACAACACACGGTGGTGATAACAACAACACACGGTGGTGATAACAACAACACACGGTGGTGATAACAACAACACACGGTGGTGATAACAACACACGGTGCTGATAACTGTTCCCTTCCTAATTTGACGTATATAAATCGAGGTTAGGAAAGAGCTTTCACAAAAATTACAGAGCTAAGAGGAGACAGGAGAGGGCGTCGAGGGGGAGGGGGAGGGGGAGGGAGAAGGGGCTGGGAGGTGGGGTGAAGAGGAAGGGGAGATGTAGGAGGAGGGAAAGGTAAAATGTCTAGGAAATGGGGAGGGTGAAGAGAACGTCAGGGAGGTAGAGAGGGAAGGAATGTCAGGGAGGTTGAGAGGGAAGGAATGTCAGGGAGGTTGAGAGAGGGAATGTCAAGGAGGTAGATAGAGAGGGAATGCCAGGAAGGTAGATAGGAAGGGAATGCCTGGGAAGGAGGGGGAGAGGGAGGGAATGTTAGGGAGGCAGGCAGGGAATGTCAGGGAGGTAAAGAGGGAGAGACTGGCGGGGTTGGGGGGGGGGTACGATCGGACAGGATGAGAATGTTTGGAAGTTGAGGCAGAGGGGAGAGAATGTTTGGAAAGTGATGATTGGGAGAAAGAAAGATAGGGGAAGAGGAAGCTACTCAGAGTGAAAGGGAGAGAGTTAGAGAAGACCTAACACATGCAAGGTGAAATGGGTGAGGAGTATGTCAAGAAAACGAAATGGAAGAGGCAAAACTGGAAGGAGAAAAGGAAAGAAATGAGGGGTAGAGAAAGGGAGAAGATGAAGTATAAGAGCAATTGAGCTGCTTTGGAAGCCAGGACTTGTTTTTTAAAACACACACGCAAACACACACACACACACACACACACACACACACACACACACACACACACACACACACACACACACACACACACACACACACACACACACACACACACACACCTACTAAGCAGGGCCAAGGAGTGCGGGGGCAGAGCAGCTGGGTGCAGGTGCAGAGGGGGACAGGTCAAATGCAGAGGCACAACCATACTACCAAGAACTACAGGAAAAAACAAAGGAAGAAAATGGCCACGTACAGACAGAAACCAGAGTCACAGAGGGAAAGGCAATGGGAGGAGGAAAGGGCAAAGTCAGTGTTTATTCATGGGCTTCAAGAAAGCGAGGGAAGGACACACACTGAAAGACGGCAGACAGAAAGAAAGGAGATTGAGAACATCTTCACAGAAATAAGTGAAGAGGACATGGACGAGATTGTAAATTTTCAGAGAATAAGAGGATACCTGAAGGGAAGAAAACGACTGATAAAGCTGATTTTCAGGACAGAAACAGTGCAGAGCAGGATCCTCCAAGAGAAACCATGGTTGAAGGAATTGGCAGAATACAAGAGGGTGTTCCTAGACCGAGACAGGACACAAACAGAATGACAGCAGCTGAGAGAGAGGACACAAAAGCGAAAGGAGCTAGGAGGAGAAACAAGGACAGAATCAGCAGAGGACATCCAGAGCAGGGTAGAGCAACAAGGGCAAGCACTCACAGAACCATTCCCAGAACCCCACAACTAATCATGCTATCCCAACACAAACCACAATCAGCACTCACAGCTCCCACCCAACACTCAGCTATAGAATCCCACAGTACACTGCCAGGTCCCCCACCCTCACAGACCCCCCAAAACACAATGCTGGAGAGGAAACTGAAGGTATGATACACCAACGCTCATAGAATAACAAATAAGTGGCAAGAGTGGCATGAAAGTGCCAGAGGCATCACCGGACATCATAGCTCTAACAGAAACCAAGCTCACAGGTATGATAACAGATGCCAGCTTTTCAACGGGATATCAGATCCTGAGGAAAGACAGGGAACAGAGGGTATGGAGGAGTGGCACTGCTGATCAAAAATCAATGGGATTTTGATGAGCTGGAGAGAGGAGATATGAGAAGCAGCAGATTACATAGTAGGAACACTTCAGTCTGGAGGTCCCAAGGTGGTAATTGCAGTGATGTATAACCCACCACAGAACATCAGGAGGCCAAGGCAAGAGTATGACGAGAGTAATAGAGCGATGGTTGACACACTGACTGAAGTGGCCAGAAGGGCTCAGGCGAGCAGGGCAAAGCTACTGATCGTGGGTGAGTTCAACCATAAGGAAATCGACTGGGAGAACTTGGAGCCACATGGGGGCCAAGAAAAGTGGAGGGCTAAGATGATGGAGGTGGTTCACGTGTGCTTCAGCGGGGAACTGTATGAGCTTCCTCAAGAGAAAGGTAAAGTGGAAATCAGTTTTCTTCTGTGGCATACAGAGTGTAGTAGGATACAGACAGGATGTCAGCACAGCATATTTGTGGGACATGTAAAAAAGTCCTTGGAAGGAAATCCAGAATCTCATGCAATCTATGCTTTTCCAAACACCATATCTCTTGTACTAGACTAAATACAGCCTCAAAAAATGACCTCGAACTAGCAAGGTGCTTCTGGTTGTGCAATAAAGATGTAGAAATTTGGGCAGGTATCAGAAAGGTACTAAGGAGAGTAATAAATGATAAAAATAATCAAGAAAACAAAGATGACCTCTTGGATAGTCTACCAAAAATATATAAAACATGGGAGCAAGAGATAGTGTATCGAAAAATGCAGAATGCCCATACCACAACAGTTGACTCGAAACTATCTAGTCACCCACATAGTGCTAAACCAGACCTATCCCCCAGTCATAGCACTAATACCCACAGTGCTGGTGCTGGCCCAGGCTCCCCCAGTCATAGCACTAATACCCACAGTGCTAGTGCTGGCCCAGGCTCAGCCCCCAGCCCCAGTGCTGACTCAGACCCAGCCCCCAGCCTTACTGCCAGCCCAGACTCTACTAGGGACCCTACCACAACCACCACTAAAACCGTAAATATACAACCATCATTGCACAAGACCTTCTTCCTCTACTGAGGAAAGTAGATGGAATCCAGGACAGGGCGGCCCTGGCTTGGATACTGAGGATTATAGTGCAGTCCCAGAACCTGCAGAAATTGACAACACACCTCCCAACAATTCTCAACCAAAGGTGAATTTGTGCAAATATTATGATTGGGGCATCTGTAAGCATGGAATATCAGGAAAAAAATGGGACATGCAACTTTGAGCATCCCAAAAAATGTAGCGACCTCCTGTCTAAAGGAGTGTGTTATTCTTCTTCCTGTACTTTCTTTCACCCAAAAATGTGTCACTCCTCGGTCCTCCAGAAGCAGTGTTACAACATCGACTGCCCTGCATACCATCTAAAAGGGACCAGGAGGCACAGACCTCACAAGACAAACAATAGTAGCCACCACCTTGGAACCTTGTTGGACTGGAGGCGCAGCCAGTGGCCACCCATGGCCCTCCAGAATTACAACTACTGATGCCAATAACAAATTCCCCCAACAAACACAGAATACAACCTCGTTCATATTTGCTAATATACAGGGCCTTAAGCCATCCACCAACAAAAAAATATCTTTTATCAGTGGACTTCTAGAGGAGTCTAATGCAATGTTTGCATCCTTCACAGAGACTCACACAAAAGGTCACTTTGACAGTGAAATATGGATAAGTGGTTACAACCTTTTTAGATGCGACAGAATGAACAGGCAACAAAGGGGGAGTTGGCCTGTATGTCAAAGAGTCCCTCATCTGCACGGAGTTGCTGAACACCACAAATGAGATAGTTGAAGTTCTATCAATAAAGATCGAGAACCAAAACCTAGTCATTGTGGTTGTATATAAGCCACCAGATGCAACCTCACAACAGTTCAAGCAACAGCTACTGAAAATTGATTACTGTCCGGAAAACCTTCCAGCTCCATCCCCAAACATCTTACTGCTTGGTGATTTCAACCTAAGACATACAAAATGGAAGAATGTAGCAAATAATGTTATAGCTGAAACAATCCCCGGAGGTAGCACAGATGAAAGGTCACACACACATGAGCTACTAAGTCTCTGCGAAAAACACACCTTAAGCCAGCAGCTAGTGGAGCCAACAAGACTAGAAAACACACTTGACCTTATCTACACAAATAATGAGGACCTGATAAGAGACATAAGAATATCAAAAACAACTAATTCCGATCACAACCTAATCGAAGTCTAGACATACATGCATAGGGGCCCTGATCAGCAGAATGCATGTACCTGTGAAGGTGTCTTCACAAAATACAACTTCAACAACAAGAACATCAACTGGGACCAGGTAAACCATGTCCTAAACGAAACATGTTGGGAAGATATCTTAAATGACATGGATCCAAACCAGTGCCTTGAAAGGATCAACTTCCTGGCAGCTGAAGCATGTTCTAGGCATATTCCTCTAAGAAAGAAGAAGAGCAGGAGTAAACTGGAGAGAGAAAGACACTCCCTCTACAGAAGACGACGAAGAGTCACTGAGCTCCTCAGGAGTGCTAGAATATCTGATACACGAAAGGAGGCGCTGACCAGGGAAGTGGAAACTATCGAACTTAAGTTAAATGACTCTTACAGGAACCAGGAGAGACAGGAGGCGCTTAAAGCTATTAGTGAAATTTAAAGAAATTCAAAATATTTCTTTTCATATGCCAAAAACAAGGCAAATACCACGTCTGGTATCGGGCCCTTACTCAGACAGGATGGGACTTACACAGATGACAACAAGGAAATGAGTGAAATATTGAAATCTCAGTACGACTCTGTATTTAGTGAATCACTAATCGGTCTGAGGATCGACGACCCAAATGATTTTTTCTTGAATGAGCCTCAAAACTCCATAAATGTATGCCAGATTTCCGACATTACCCTAACTCCGATAAATTTCGAAAAAGTCATTGACAACATGCCCGTGCACTCAGCCCCGGGCCCAGACTCGTGGAACTCTGTTTTCATTAAGAACTGCAAGAAACCCCTCTCGCGTGCCCTAAGTACACTATGGAGGAGAAGCTTGGACATGGGTGAAATTCCACAGTCACTTGAAACAACGGATATAGCCCCACTCCATAAAGGTGGCAGCAAAGCATTAGCTAAGAACTATAGACCAATAGCCCTGACGTCCCACATCATAAAAATCTTTGAAAGAGTGCTAAGAAGCAGGATTGCAAATCACCTGGATTCCCAAAATCTGCACAATCCAGGGCAACATGGGTTCAGGGCAGGTCGCTCCTGCCTCTCACAACTACTGGATCACTATGATATGGCCTTGGATGCACTGGAAGAAAATCAGAATGCACATGTAATATACACAGACTTTGCAAAAGCATTTGACAAATGCGATCATGGCGTAATAGTCCATAAAATGCGTGCTAAAGGAATAACTGGGAAAGTGGGGAGATGGATCCTCAACTTCCTAACAAATCGAACACAAAGAGTAGTGGTGAACAGAGTTAAATGGGAGGCTGCCATAGTGAAGAGCTCTGTTCCACAAGGCACAGTACTCGCTCCCATCTTATTCCTCATCCTCATATCAGACATAGACAGAGATGTACATCACAGCACCGTATCATCCTTTGCGGATGACACTAGGATCCACATGAGGCTGTCATCTGCTGAGGACGCGGTTAACCTCCAAGAAGATATAAACAAAGTTTTTCAGTGGGCAACGGTAAACAATATGATGTTCAATGAGGACAAATTCCAACTACTCCGTTATGGAAAACTGGAGGAGATAACTAGAACAGAGTATACTACAGACTCTGGCCATACAATAGAGCGGAAAAATAATGTAAGGGACCTGGGAGTAGTAATGTCTGAGGATCTCACTTTCAAGGATCACAACAGTGCCACGATCGCACGTGCAAAGAAAATAATAGGATGGATAATGAGAACGTTCAAAACGAGAGATGCCAAGCCAATGATGATCCTTTTCAAATCACTTGTTCTCTCTAGGCTGGAATACTGCTGTACATTAACATCTCCATTCAAAACAGGTGAACTCGCAGATCTAGAGAGTGTACAGAGATCCTTTACTGCACGTATAAGTTCTGTGAAGCACCTTAACTACTAGGAACACTTGGAAGCACTTGACTTGTACTCGTTGGAACGCAGGAGGGAGAGATATATCATAATCTACACTTGGAAAATCCTGGAAGGAATGGTCCCAAATCTGCACACAGAAATCACTCCCTACGAAAGTAAAAGACTGGGCAGGCGATGCAAAATGCCCCCAATAAAAAGTAGGGGCGCCATTGGTACACTAAGGGAAAACACCATAAGTGTCTGGGGCCCAAGACTGTTCAACAGCCTCTCATCAAGCATTAGGGGAATTGCCAATAAACCCCTGGCTGCCTTCAAGAGAGAGCTGGATAGATACCTAAAGTCAGTGTCGGATCAGCCGGGCTGTGGCTCGTACGTTGGACTGTGTGCGGCCAGCAGTAACATCCTAGTTGATCAGGTCCTGATCCATCGGACCGGGCCGTGGGGGCGTTGATCCCCGGAATAACCTCCAGGTAACCTCCAGGTAACCAACACGTAAAGGATACTACCAGAGAGAGAGGAAAGGATGAACCAGCGAGACTGGACCTAGTGTACACCTTGAGTAGTGCAGATATTGATAACATCACATATGAAAGACCCCTTGGGGCCAGCAATCATGTGGTTTTAAGATTCGAATACACAGCAGAGTTACAATTGGAGGAGGAAGCAGGAAGATCCAGACGAATGAAACCAAACTACAAGAAAGGGGATTATGCGGGAATGAAGAACTTCCTGAACAGGGTTCAGTGGGACAGAGAACTGGCAAGGAAGTCAGTAAACGAGAGGATGGAATATGTAACAACAATATGCAAAGAAGCTGAGGAGAGGTTTGTACCCAAGAGTAACAGGAATAATGAAAAAGCCAGGATGAGCCTTTGGTTCACCCAAAGATGCAGGAAGACCTAAACCAGGTGTGCTAGGGAAAGGAAGAAGTATAGAATGCAAAGGACCCAGGAGAATAAGCAGAGCAGTTGTAGAGCAAGAAGTGAATATGCACAGGTAAGAAGGGAGGCCAAATGACAATATGAGAATGACATAGCAGCGAAAGCCAAATCTGACCCGAAGCTATTATACAGCCACATCAGGTGGAAAACAACAGTCAAGGACCAGGTAATCAGGCTGAGGAAGGAAGGAGGAGAGATTACAAGAAACGACCGCGAAGTATGTGAGGAACTCAACATGAGATTGAAAGAAGTATTACAGAGGAGACAGAAGGGACTTCAGAAAGACGGAGAGGTGGGGTACACCATCGAGTGTTGGACACAATACACACAACCGAGGAAGAAGTGAAGAGGCTGCTGAGCGAACTATATACCTCAAAGGCAATGGGATCGGATAACATCTCTCCACAGGCCCTGAGAGAGGGAGCAGAGGCCCTTCAACAATATTCAACACATCTATTGAAACAGGGAGATTACCTGAGGTATGGAAGGCAGCAAATGTAGTCCCATTTTTTTAAAAAGGGGATAGACATGAAACACTAAACTATAGAACAGCGTCACTGACATGTATAGTATGCAAAGTCATGGAGAAGATTATCAGGAAAAGAGTGGTGGAACATCTAGAAAGGAATGAGCTTATCAACAACAATCAACACGGTTTCAGGGATGGGCAATCCTGTGTCACAGATCTACTGGATTTCAATGACAGGGTGACAACAGTAAGACAAAAGAGAGAGGGGTGTGTTGACTGCATTTTCTTGGTCTGCAAGAATGCGTTTGACACAGTTCCACACAAGAGATTAGTGCAAAAACTGGAGGATCAGGCAGGGACAACAGGGAAGGCACTACAATGGATCAGGGAATACCTGTCAGGAAGAGAGCAGCGAGTCATGGTACGTGGCAAGGTGTAAGAGTGGGCGCCTGTGACGAATGGGGTTCCACAGGGGTCAGTCCTAGGACCGGTGCTGTTTCTGGTATTTGTGAATGACATGACGGAAGGAATAGACACCGAAGTGTCCCTGTTTGCAGATGATGTGAAATTGAAGAGAAGAATTCAATCGGACGAGGACCAGGCAGAACTACAAACGGATCTGGACAGGCTACAGGCCAGGTCCAACAATTGGCTCCTGGAGTTTAACACCGCCAAGTGCAAAGTCATGAAGATTTTGGGGAAGGGCAAAGAAGGCCACAGACGGAAGGGGACAGAGACTACAAACCTCACTCAAGGAAAAAGATCTAAGGGTGAGTATAATACCAGGCACATCTGAGGCGCACATCAACCAAATAACTGCTGCAGCATATGGGCGCCTAGCAAAGCTAAGAACATCATTTCGCCATGTTAATAAGGAATCGTTCAGGACCCTGTACACTGTGTACTTTAGGCCCATACTGGAGTATACAGCACCAATTTGGAACCCACACCTAGTCAAGCACGTAAAGAAACTAGAAAAAGTGCAAAGGTTTGGAACAAGACTAGTCTCAGAGCTAAGGGGTATGTCCTACGAGGAGAGGTTAAGGGAAATCGACCTGACGGCAATGGAGGACAGAAGAGATAAGGGGGGGGACATGATAACGACATATAAAATACTGAGAGGAATTGACAAGGTGAACAGAGACAGAATGTTCCAGAGATGGGACATAGCAACATGGGGGCACAGTTGGTATTTGATTGCTATGATTCAACCTATGCAACCAAAACTAGGTGAATACACACACACACACACACACACACACACACACACACACACACACACACACACACACACACACACACACACACACACACATATATATATATATATATATATATATATATATATATATATATATATATATATATACATATATATATATATATATATATATATATATATATATATATATATATATATATATATATATATATATATATATATATATATATATATATATATATATATATAAGAATATATTTATATATATATATATATATATATATATATATATATATATATATTAATATATATATAAATATATATATGTCGTGCCGAATAGGCAGAACTTGCGATCTTGGCTTAAATAGCAACGTTCATCTTGCCATATAGGACAAGTGAAAATTTGTGTATGCAATAATTTCGCCAAAATCATTCTGAACCTAACGAAAAAAATATATTTCACTGTGTTTGTTTAGTATTAAATTATTGTAAACAAATCTAAAATATATTTAGTTGGGTTAGGCTAAAATAAATTGTTTTTGTTGTAATAAGGTTAGGTAAGTTTTCTAAGTTTCTTTTGCAGCAAAATTATAAATTTTTACATCAACATTAATGAAAAAAATATATCTTTAAACGTATAAGAGAAAATTTTAGATAAGAAAGAGATGATTGTGGATGTTATGAATGAGAAGAAGCTGGATGTCCTGGCTTTAATTGAAACAAAGCTGAAGAGGGTGGGAGAGTTTCAGTGGGGAGGAATAAATGGGATTAGGTCAAGGGTTTCAAACAGAGTTAGAGCTAAAGAAGGAGTAGCAATGATGTTGAAGGATAAGTTATGGCAGGAAAAGAGGGACTATAAGTGTATTAATTCAAGGAGTATGTGGAGTAAAATAAAAGTTGGATGTGAAAAGTGGGTTATAGTAAATGTATATGCACCTGGAGAAGAGAGAAGTGTAGACGAGAGGGAGAGATTTTGGGAAATGTTGAGTGAATGTGTGGGGAGTTTTTTTTTTTTTTTTTTTTTTTTTTTTTATTCGCCGGTATTCTCCCGGCCCGGGTCTTTTCCAAGTAGTGGTGACCCGGCCTTGGCTCCCTATCTGGGGAGTGTCTCGAGACTTAAGTCTCCCATGGGAGGAGGCACAGTACCTCCTCATCTTTGGGACCAAGTGTCCCCAGGCCTAGCCACATTCCCCGCCCTCACGGGGCTCGTAGGGAGAAGCTAGGCCTCTGGTCTGCCATCTACCCCGCCTCAAAGTGGCTCGTGGGGATGGCAGTCTTATGAGCTGCAGATGATAGCAAGCTCAGGCTTCTTCTGTGGGGAGTTGTGAACCAAGTGTGAGAGTAATGGTGGTTTTGAATTTCAATGCTAAAGTGGGCAAAAATGTTGTGGAGGGAGTAGTAGGTAAATTTGGGGTGTCAGGGGTAAATGAAAATGGGGAGCCTTTAATTGAGCTATGTATAGAAAGAGGTTTGGTAATAAGTAATACATATTTTATGAAGGAGAGGATAAATAAATATACAAGGTATGATATAGCACATAATGAAAGTAGTTTGTTAGATTATGTATTGGTGGATAAAAGGTTGATGGGTAGGCTCCAGGATGTACATGTTTATAGAGGGGCAACTGATATATCGGATCATTATTTAGTTGTAGCTACAGTTAGAGTAAGAGGTAGATGGGAAAAGAGGAAAATGGCAACAACAAGCAAGAGGGAGGTGAAAGTGTATAAACTAAGGGAGGAGGAAGTTCGGGTGAGATGTAAGCAACTATTGGCCAAAAGGTGGGCTGGTGCAAGTATGAGTAGTGGGGGGGGGGGAGTTGAAGAGGGTTGGAATAGTTTTAAAAATGCAGTATTAGAATGTGGAGGCAGGAGTTTGTGGTTATAGGAGGGTGGGTGCAGGAGGAAAGAGGAGTGATTGGTGGAATGATGAAGTAAAGGGTGTGATAAAAGAGAAAAAGTTAGCTTATGAGAGGTTATTACAAAGCAGAAGTGTTATATGAAGAGTAGAGTATATGGAGAGTAAAAGAAAGGTGAAGAGAGTGGTGAGAGAGTGCAAAAGGAGAGCAGATGATAGAGTGGGAGAGGCACTGTAAAGAAATTTTAATGAAAATAAGAAAAAATTTTGGAGTGAGTTAAGCAAGTTAAGAAAGCGTAGAGAACGAATGGATTTGTCAGTTAAAAACAGAGTAGGGGAGTTAGTAGATGGGGAGATGGAGGTATTGGGTAGATATCGCTAATATTTTGAGGAACCCTTAAAATATCGACGAAGAAAGGGAGGCGGTAATTTCATGCACTGGCCAGGGAGGTATACCATCTTTTAGGAGTGAAGAACAGGATGTGAGTGTGGGGAAGGTGCGTGAGGCATTACGTAGAATGAAAGGGGGGTAAAGCAGCTGGAACTGAGGGGATCATAACAGAAATGTTAAAAGCAGGGGGGGATATAGTGTTGGAGTGGTTGGTATTTTTGTTTAATAAATGTATGAAAGAGGGGAAGGTAACTAGGAATTGGCAGAGAGCATGTATAGTCCCTTTATATAAAGGGAAGGGGGACAAAAGAGATTGTAAAAATTATAGATGAATAAGTTTACTGAGTATACCAGGAAAAGTGTACGGTAGGGTTATAATTGAAAGAATTAGAGGTAAGACAGAATGTAGGATTGTGGCTGAGTAAGGAGGTTTCAGAGTTGGTAGGGAATGTGTAGATCAAGTGTTTACATTGAAGCATATATGTGAACAGTGTTCAGATAAAGGTAGGGAAGTTTTTATTGCATTTATGGATTTAGAAAAGGCATATGATAGAGTGAACAGGGGAGCAATGTGGCAAATGTTGCAAGTATATGGAATAGGTGGTAAGTTACTAAATGTTGTTAAGAGTTTTTAAGAAGATAGTGAGGCTCAGGTTAGGGTGTGTAGAAGAGAGGGAGACTACTTCCCAGTAAAAGTAGGTCTTAGACAGTGATGTGTAATGTCACCATGGTTGTTTAATATATTTATAGATGGGGTTGTAAAAGAAGTAAATGCTAGGGTGTTCGGGAGAGGGGTGGGATTAAATTATGGGGAATCAAATTCAAAATGGGAATTGACACAGTTGCTTTTTGCTGATGATACTGTGCTTATGGGAGGTTCTAAAGAAAAATTGCAAAGGTTAGTGGATGAGTTTGGGAGTGTGTGTGTGAAGGTAGAAAGTTGAAAGTGAACATAGAAAAGAGTAAGGTGATGAGGGTATTAAATGATTTAGATAAAGAAAAATTGGATATCAAATTGGGGAGAAGTATGGAAGAAGTGAATGTTTTCAGATACTTGGGAGTTGACATGTCAGCGGATGGATTTATGAAGGATGAGCTTAATCATAGAATTGATGAGGAAAAAAAGGTGAGTGGTGCATTGAGGTATATGTGGAGACAAAAAACGTTATCTATGGAGGCAAAGAAGTGAATGTATGAAAGTATAGTAGTACCAACACTCTTATATGGGTGTGAAGCTTCGGTTGTGAATGCAGCAGCGAAGAGGCAGTTGGAGGCAGTGGAGATGTCCTTGTCTAAGGGCAATGTGTGGTGTAAATATTATGCAGAAAATTCGGAGTGTGGAAATTAGGAGAAGGTGTGGAGCTAATAAAAGTATTAGTCAATGCACTGAAGAGGGGTTGTTGAGGTGGTTTGGTCATTTAGAGAGAATGGATCAAAGTAGAATGACATGGAGAGCGTTTTGTGGACGAAGGGCTTGGACTTCCAGCAGGCGTGCATGAGCGTGTTCGATAGGAGTGAATGAAGGCGAATGGTATTTGGGACCTGACGATCTGTTGGAGTGTGAGCAGGGTAATATTTAGTGAAGGGATTCAGGGAAACCGGTTAGTTTTATATAGCCGGACTTGAGTACTGGAAATGGGAAGTACAATGCCTGCATTCTGAAGGAGGGGTTCGGGATAATAGCAGTTTGGAGGGATAGTTGTGTATCTTTATACGTATAAGCTTCTAAACTGTGGTGTTTTGAGCACTTCTGCAAAATCAGTGATTATGTGTGAGTGAGGTGAAAGTGTTGAATGATGATAAAAGTATTTTCTTTTTGGGGATTTTCTTTCTTTTTGGGTCACCCTGCCTCTGTGGGAGGCGGCCAACTTGTTTATATATATATATATATATATTATATATATATATATATATATATATATATATATATATATATATATATATATATATATAATAAACACTGATCTCTGGCTGAAGGAGACTCGAACCTACGAACCTTGGAACAAGGTACTCAGTGCTTTACCAATCTACCCACACTGGACCAATACCTTGGAGTCCAGCTTGCGCTAGACTATGATCCAAGGCAGAAAGCTTTCAGGGAGAAGGCTTACAGCTTTTCATCTCATCCCCTGCATACATCAGTCTTACTAGAGATATTAACAATGCAAGGAATTCGCAAGAGCAGGCGAAATATACACAAACACTGATCTCTGGCTGAAGGAGGCTCGAACCTACGAACCTTGGAACGAGTCCACCTCTGGTGTAAATTGTGGGACCCATAGCCTCGGAGAAGTGGATTAAAAGGCTTCTAGGAAGAATATTTGGATTTCTTCCTGAAGCCGTTTGAATATTCCACTTCCCCTACCACCCCAGCTTTTCATATTTTTTTTACCAATAGGAATAATTTATTACATAATATGGTACAGAAGATTTAAGAGATACATTGTTGATATAAAGGTGGCATATACAGTACACGTTGTTACATGTGTATCACTGATTATAAGGCGAAAATCTCATCCAGCTTCTCAGAGCTGGGGCGTGTGCCCAAAATACAGCAGGCATTACCCCTTTGAACAGCTGCACTGACCCGCTGGAACAGAAAACTAGCTGCCCTGGGATCCCTAGCTACCCTGATGAGTCTTTTTCCCAGCTGCTTAAGGAATTTAGATGCACTCTTTCCCCATGAGCCAACAATCTCTGAGCCTATGGGAACAAACATATAATGACGGGCAAGTTCTCCATATTTTCTAGACTTTTGGGACTCCCTGAAGCTGGCAGCTGCCCCTCCTTCCTCCCTGGTGTATTGGAGATAGGTATCAGCCAACGTCCAGGCTTGAAGGGTGATACCATCTGGATGCTTCTGGCTGCCATCAGATCTGCATAGCTGGGGTGGCTCCCTTACTGCTGGGCATCCGGCTGTTGTGAAGCTCCTCTTGATAATGTTATTAACCTCCTCATGTGTTGCAATCTTTCCCTCGGATTTACGGCACACAAGACCATGGTACCCGAATCGGTCTACTGCTTCACTGCCACAAATACACCTGTGTTCGGCGAAAATAGGGGCGGCAAGTCGAAGGGCAACACCGATGCGGATGGTCTGTGGGTCGAGGCGTGTGCCAAGGCTGGAGTTGGGAACAGTTAACAGAAAGTCCCCTGCATGAGGGGCTCTCACTGCCAGGAGGCGGACTCTATCCTAAGCTGACACACTCTGAAACATTGTTGATATATGTGTATATATATATATACATATATATATATAATTATATATATATATATATATATATATATATAATTATATATATATATATATATATAAGAACATAAGAACATAAGAACATAAGAACGAAGGAACACTGCAGAAGGCCTACTGGCCCATGCGAGGCAGGTCCAAGTCCCTACCGGCTTAAGCCAATGCACCCAACCTAGTCAGGTCAGGTCACATTGACTCAAGGGAGGAACACGGCAACCGACCCGTTAGCACAAGCTATCAGGTCTAACTCACACCCACCCACATCTACTCATGTATTTATCCAACCTATTTTTAAAGCTACACAACGTTCTGGCCTCTATAACGGTACTTGGGAGTTTGTTCCACTCATCCACAACTCTATTACCAAACCAGTACTTTCCTATATCCCTCCTGAATCTGAATTTTTCCAACTTAAAACCATTGCTGCGAGTCCTGTCTAGGCTAGATATTATCAGCACACTATTTACATCCCCTTTATTTATTCCTGTCTTCCACTTATAAACCTCAATCATATCCCCCCTAATTCTACGTCTTTCTAGAGAGTGCAGTTTCAGGGCCCTTAGTCTATCCTCATAGGGAAGGTTTCTGATACATGGGATCATCTTTGTCATCCTCCTTTGTACATTTTCCAGAGAATTTATATCCATTCTGTAATACGGTGACCAAAACTGTGCAGCATAATCTAAATGAGGCCTAACCAAGGATGTATAGAGTTGAAGAACAACCTGAGGACTCCTATTATTTATGCTTCTTGATATGAAGCCAAGGATTCTATTAGCTTTATTGCGAACACTTATGCACTGTTGTCTTGGTTTCAGATTACTGCTAACCAGAACTCCTAAATCTTTTTCGCAATCCGTAATATTAAGATCTACATTATTTAGTTTATATGTGGCATGGTTATTGTCCTGTCCAACATTTAGAACTTTGCATTTGTCTATATTAAACTGCATCTGCCACTTCTCCGACCACTGCATCAGTCTATTCAAATCTTCCTGGAGTGCTCGAATGTCCTCGTCAGAATGAATTCGACGGCCTATTTTGGTGTCATCGGCAAACTTGCCGATGTCGCTCTTTATGCCCTCATCTATGTCGTTTATGTAGATTGTGAACAGCAGGGGGCCCAACACTGACCCCTGTGGAACACCGCTCGTGACGCTTCCCCACTCTGATTTCTCCCCATTTATGCAAACTCTCTGCTGCCTATTTGTCAACCATGCCTCTATCCAGGAAAAAATTTCTCCTCCTATTCCATGTGCTTTAATTTTCCTCAATAGTCTCTGATGTGGGACCCTGTCAAAAGCCTTACTGAAGTCCATATACACAATATCATATTCGTTACCATGATCTACCTCCTCAAATACCTTAGTGAAAAAAGTTAATAAATTCGTAAGGCAGGAACGTCCCTTTGTAAAACCATGCTGAGATTCGTTGATTAATTTATGCTTTTCAAGGTGGCTACGAACTGCCTCGGCAATTATTGATTCCATAAATTTTCCCACTATGGAGGTTAGGCTTATTGGTCTATAGTTCGAAGCTAAGGACCTGTCACCTGTTTTGAAAATAGGTATCACATTTGCCATTTTCCACTTATCTGGCACCATGCCAGTTTGTAGTGATATGTTGAAAAGATTAGCCAAAGGTGTGCTAAGCTCCTCTTTACATTCCTTTAGAACCCTTGCATACAGTTCATCAGGGCCTGGGGATTTGTTAGGTTTTAATTTATCTATTTGCCTAAGGACCATGTCACTTGTGACCCTAATAGTGCACAGTTTATTATCGTCCTGTTCTACATAATTTATCATTACTGGAATATCACTGGTATCCTCCTGTGTAAAAACTGAGAGGAAGTATGTGTTAAAAATTCTACACATTTCCTTATCACTGTCAGTGAGCTGACCCGAGGAACTTTTGAGTGGGCCTATCTTGTCCCTGATCTTACTTCTGTATACCTGAAAGAATCCTTTTGGGTTAGTCTTCGATTCTCTTGCAACTTTAACCTCATAATCTCTTTTTGCTTTTCTAATTCCCTTTTTTATTTCTCTCTTTAACTGAATATATCGATTTCTTAATTGCCCCTCTCCTCTTTTGATTTGCCTATATATGCCTCTCTTTTGACCAATCAGATATTTTAATCTATTGTTCATCCATTTAGGATCATTTTTGTTTGATCTGATTTCCCTATTTGGAACATAATTTGACTGAGCAGCTAGAACTATGCCCTGGAAAGCATCATATCGGCAACCATCACCACCTACCTGACCCCTAGTCAGGTCATTCCAGTTCAGCCCACCTAAGTAATTTTTCAGTCCTATGAAATCAGCCAAGCGAAAGTCAGGGACGGAGACTTGATTGCCATTATTAGGGGAATTCCATGATATGTTAAAACTGAGTGATTTGTGATCACTCTCCCCAAGCTCATCATTAACCTCAAGATTATTAATTAGTGTTTCCCTACTGGCAAGAACCAAGTCAAGGAGGTTATTTCCCCTAGTTGGCTCTGTCACAAACTGTTTTAAAAAACAATCCTGGATCGTATCAAGAAAGTCACCCGACTCTAAATTTCCTGTCAAATTGCTCCAGTCAATCTGTCTATAGTTGAAATCTCCCATTAGCACAACATTTTCGTATGTAGATGCCTTACGAATTTCGTCCCATAGAAGTTTACTGCACTCCCTATCAAGATTTGGGGCCCTGTAAATCACACCCAAAATTAGTTTTTCTCGGCCCTCGAGAAGCTGTAACCAAACAGATTCAGTGGCTGACGCTTCTAATTTAATATCTTGTCTAACACAACAATTTAAATTGTCTCTGACATACATCGCTACTCCACCACCTTTCCTGTTGACCCTGTCAGTGTGGAATAATTTATAGCCTTGTATGTGACATTCAGATGGCATCTCTCTATCTTTCAGATTGAGCCAGGTCTCTGTTATAGCAATAATATCTATGTTTCCTGCACTTGCAATTAATCTTAGCTCATCTATCTTATTTCTAACACTCCTGCTATTAGTATAGTAAACCTTAAGGGAGCTAGTCCCTTGCTGCCCTCTGCTGTCCCCCTTTGTTTTCTGACCTGTTCTATTGTCTTTATTTATAACTTCATGCTGAATGCCTTTTATACATTTACTGTTTCCAACCCTAGTGTTGCAACCTGCTTGTTTCCCACACACACCCATACCTCTATCTTCCATCAGTTTAAAATCATAGGCATTTCACCAATGGCCTTCTCAATCGAGTCTGCAAGTGCTACCACCCCTGCCCCAGAGAGATGAACCCCATCCCTTGCATACATATCATGTTTGCCATAAAAGTTGTTCCAGTTGTCAATGAATGGGATTGCAAGTTCCTTGCAGTATCTGTCTAGCCAGCAATTTACACCAATTGCCCTAGACAACCATTCATTTCCTACTCCCCTTCTAGGCAAGATGCTACATATGATTGGGATCCCTCCCTTAGACTTAATGAAATCTATAGCTGACCTGTACTTATCTAGCAGCTCTTCTCTCCTACCCTTCCCAATATCATTTCCACCAGCACTGAGACAGATAATGGGCTTGTTCCCATTACCTGACATGATATTATCCAGTCTGTTGACAATGTCCCCAACACCAGCTCCAGGGAAGCACACTCTATCTCTCATCTTCTTATTCCTATTACAAAAAGCACGGTCAACATATCTTACCTGAGAGTCACCAACCACAAGAATGCGCTTACCTTCATTAGCAGGGGCAGTAGTACCCTTACCTTCACTGGCCACTGAAGTACATTCATCCTGGAGAACAGAGAAGCGATTTCCTACCTTCAGATCTTCACTCTTAACTTTCCTTACTCTGATGCGCCTCCCATTACTGTGAACAACTCGCCACTTGTAGCAGGTGCTGGGCTGCACCTCACTGCTGGTACCCGTTGCTACCTCCCCACCTACAGCCTCCTCACAGTGAGAGACAGACTGCACCTCACTGCTAGAAGCCTCATTCCCCACATCTCCAACCACCTCACACTCTCTCCCAGGCCCATTGAGGTGGACCTTCAGCCTCCTAATCTCCTCCTGGAGAAGCAAGACCTCCTCCTTCAACTCTCCAAACTCAGTTTTTAAAACACTGCAGAAGCAAGCCATGCTTTGTAACCGTCCACGCTAATCCCCAAAGCAGCTCAGGGTCTGTGACCTCACGTGACGACTGACCACTGAACACTGACGACTGACCACTGAACACTCCGGGGATCCTTGACAAGACCCTGGCTAAAATCTTCGTCTTCCTCCCCCCTCCCTTTGCTCTCCCCATCTCCCACTCTTCCCTCTCCCCTTCTTCACCCCTCTCACCAAATCTGCCTTCTTGCATCCCTCACTCCTTTTGCCACTCCTCTCCTCCTGCACCACTCCTCTCCTTGTTCCATTCTGGGTTGATCATCCTCTCTCCCACTCTCCCTCACTCCCTCCATCCCTCTATTCCCTCCCTCTCTCCCTCCCTCCCTCCCTCCATCCCTCCCTCCATCCCAAAACCTCATTCCGCTAATGTCCTCCTCTGCTTAAGACTTTCCTTTTGTTATGAGGTTGATAATGTTGTTACTGTGAGTTATGAGGTTCATAACGTTGTTACTGTCAGTTATGAGGTTGATAATGTTGTTACTGTCAGTTATGAGGTTGATAATGTTGTTACTGTCAGTTATGAGGTTGATAATGTTACTGTCAGTTATGAGGTTGATAATGTTGTTACTGTCAGTTATGAGGTTGATAATGTTGTTACTGTCAGTTATGAGGTTGATAATGTTGTTACTGTCAGTTATGAGGTTGATAATGTTACTGTCAGTTATGAGGTTGATAATGTTGTTACTGTCAGTTATGAGGTTGATAATGTTGCTACTGTCAGTTATGAGGTTGATAATGTTGTTACTGTCAGTTATGAGGTTGATAATGTTGTTACTGTCAGTTATGAGGTTGATAATGTTACTATCAGTTATGAGGTTGATAATGTTACTGTCAGTTATGAGGTTGACAATGTTACTGTCATTTATGAGGTTGATAATGTTACTGTCAGTTTTGAGGTTGATAATGTTACTGTCATTTATGAGGTTGATAATGTTACTGTCAGTTATGAGGTTGATAATGTTACTGTCATTTATGAGGTTGATAATGTTACTGTCAGTTATGAGGTTGATAATGTTACTGTCAATTATGAGGTTGATAATGTTACTGTCAGTTATGAGGCTGATAATGTTGTTACTGTCAGTTATGAGGTTGATAAAGTTACTGTCAGTTTTGAGATTGATAATGTTACTGTCAGTTATGAGGTTGATAATGTTACTGTCAGTTATGAGGTTGATAATGTTACTGTCAGTTTTGAGATTGATAATGTTACTGGCAGTTATGAGGTTGATAATGTTACTGTCAGTTATGAGGTTGATAATGTTGTTACTGTCAGTTATGAGGTTGATAATGTTACTGTCAGTTATGAGGTTGATAATGTTGTTACTGTCAGTTATGAGGTTGATAAAGTTACTGTCAGTTATGAGGTTGATAATGTTGTTACTGTCAGTTATGAGGCTGATAATGTTGTTACTGTCAGTTATGAGGTTGATAATGTTGTTACTGTGAGTTATGAGGTTCATAACGTTGTTACTGTCAGTTATGAGGTTGATAATGTTGTTACTGTCAGTTATGAGGTTGATAATGTTACTGTCAGTTATGAGGTTCATAATGTTGTTACTGTCAGTTATGAGGTTGATAATGTTGTTACTGTCAGTTATGAGGTTGATAATGTTGTTACTGTCAGTTATGAGGTTGATAATGTTACTGTCAGTTATGAGGTTGATAATGTTGTTACTGTCAGTTATGAGGTTGATAATGTTGTTACTGTCAGTTATTAGGCTGATAATGTTGTTGCTGTCAGTTATGAGGTTGATAATGTTGTTACTGTCAGTTATGAGGTTGATAATGTTGTTACTGTCAGTTATGAGGTTGATAATGTTGTTACTGTCAGTTATGAGGTTGATAATGTTGTTACTGTCAGTTATGAGGTTGATAATGTTGTTACTGTCAGTTATGAGGTTGATAATGTTGTTACTGTCAGTTATGAGGTTGATAATGTTACTGTCAGTTATGAGGTTGATAATGTTACTGTCAGTCATGAGGTTGATAATGTTACTGTCAGTTTTGAGGTTGATAATGTTACTGTCATTTATGAGGTTGATAATGTTACTGTCAGTTATGAGGTTGATAATGTTACTGTCATTTATGAGGTTGATAATGTTACTGTCAGTTATGAGGTTGATAATGCTACTGTCAGTTATGAGGTTGATAATGTTACTGTCAATTATGAGGTTGATAATGTTACTGTCAGTTATGAGGTTGATAATGTTATTGTCAGTTATGAGGTTGATAATGTTGTTACTGTCAGTTATGAGGTTGATAATGTTACTGTCAGTTATGAGGTTGATAATGTTACTATCAGTTATGAGGTTGATAATGTTACTGTTAGTTATGAGGTTGATAATTTTACTGTTAGTTATGAGGTTGATAATGTTACTGTCAATTATGAGGTTGATAATGTTACTGTCAGTTATGAGGCTGATAATGTTGTTACTGTCAGTTATGAGGTTGATAAAGTTACTGTCAGTTTTGAGATTGATAATGTTACTGTCAGTTATGAGGTTGATAATGTTACTGTCAGTTATGAGGAGGATAATGTTACTGTCAGTTATGAGGCTGATAATGTTGTTACTGTCAGTTATGAGGTTGATAATGTTGTTACTGTCAGTTTTGAGATTGATAATGTTACTGTCAGTTATGAGGTTGATAATGTTACTGTCAGTTATGAGGTTGATAATGTTCCTGTCAGTTATGAGGTTGATAATGTTACTGTCAGTTATGAGGCTGATAATGTTGTTACTGTCAGTTATGAGCCTGATAATGTTACTGTCACTTATGAGGTTGATAATGTAACTGTCATTTATGAGGTTGATAATGTTACTGTCAGTTATGAGGTTGATAATGTTACTGTCAATTATGAGGTTGATAATGTTACTGTCAGTTATGAGGCTGATAATGTTGGTACTGTCAGTTATGAGGTTGATAATGTTACTGTCAGTTATGAGGTTGATAATGTTACTGTCAGTTTTGAGATTGAAAATGTTACTGTCAGTTATGAGGTTGATAATGTTACTGTGAGTTATGAGGTTGATAATGTTGTTACTGTCAGTTATGAGTTACTGCTGAGGTAATGTTACTGTCAGTTATGAGGTTGATAATGTTACTGTCAGTTATGAGGCTGTCATAATTGATAATGTTACTGTCAGTTATGAGGTTGATAATGTTGTTACTGTCAGTTTTGAGAGTTGAGGTAATGTTACTGTCAGTTTTGAGATTGAAAATGTTACTGTCAGTTATGAGGTTGATAATGTTACTGTGAGTTATGAGGTTGATAATGTTGTTACTGTCAGTTATGAGGCTGATAATGTTACTGTCAGTTATGAGGTTGATAATGTTACTGTCAGTTATGAGGCTGATAATGTTGTTACTGTCAGTTATGAGGTTGATAATGTTGTTACTGTCAGTTTTGAGATTGATAATGTTACTGTCAGTTATGAGGTTGATAATGTTACTGTCAGTTATGAGGTTGATAATGTTACTGTCAGTTATGAGGCTGATAATGTTGTTACTGTCAGTTATGAGGTTAATAATGTTGTTACTGTCAGTTTTGAGGTTGATATTGTTACTGTCAGTTATGAGATTGATATTGTTACTGTCAGTTATGAGATTGATAATGTTACTGTCAGTTATGAGATTGATAATGTTACTGTCAGTTATGAGGTTGATAATGTTACTGTCATTTATGAGGTTGATAATGTTACTGTCAGTTATGAGGTTGATAATGTTACTGTCAGTTATGAGGTTGATAATGTTACTGTCATTTATGAGGTTGATAATGTTACTGTCAGTTATGAGGTTGATAATGTTACTGTCAGTTAGGTTAGGTTGATAATATTACTGTCAGTTATGAGGTTGATAATGTTACTGTCAGTTTTGAGATTGATAATGTTACTGTCAGTTATGAGGTTGATAATGTTACTGTCAGTTATGAGGTTGATAATGTTACTGTCAGTTATGAGGTTGATAATGTTACTGTCAGTTATGAGGTTGATAATGTTACTGTCAGTTATGAGGTTGATAATGTTACTGTCAGTTATGAGGTTGATAATGTTACTGTCAGTTATGAGGTTGATAATGTTACTGTCAGTTATGAGGTTGATAATGTTACTGTCAGTTATGAGGTTGATAATGTTACTGTCAGTTATGAGGTTGATAATGTTACTGTCAGTTATGTTGATAATGTTACTGTAAATTATGAGGTTGATAATGTTACTGTCAGTTATGAGGTTGATAATGTTACTGTCAGTTATGAGGTTGATAATGTTGTTACTGTCAGTTATGAGGTTGATAATGTTACTGTCAGTTATGAGGTTGATAATGTTACTGTCAGTTATGAGGTTGATAATGTTACTGTCAGTTATGAGGTTGATAATGTTACTGTCAGTTATGAGGTTGATAATGTTACTGTCAGTTATGAGGTTGATAATGTTACTGTCAGTTATGAGGTTGATAATGTTGTTACTGTCAGTTATGAGGTTGATAATGTTACTGTCAGTTAGGTTATGTTGATAATGTTACTGTCAGTTATGAGGTTGATAATGTTACTGTCAGTTATGAGGTTGATAATGTTACTGTCAGTTATGAGGTTGATAATGTTACTGTCAGTTATGAGGTTGATAATGTTACTGTCAGTTATGAGGTTGATAATGTTACTGTCATTTATGAGGTTGATAATGTTACTGTCAGTTATGAGGTTGATAATGTTACTCTCAGTTATGAGGTTGATAATGTTACTGTCAGTTAGGTTCGGTTGATAATGTTACTGTCAGTTATGAGGTTGATAATGTCAGTTATGAGGTTGATAATGTTACTGTCAGAGGTTGATAATGTTAATGTCATTTATGAGGCTGATAATGTTACTGTCAGTTATGAGGTTGATAATTACTGTCAGTTTTGAGGTTGATAATGTTACTGTCAGTTATGAGGTTGATAATGTTACTGTCAGTTATGAGGTTGATAATGTTACTCTCAGTTATGAGGTTGATAATGTTACTGTCAGTTATGAGGTCAGTGATAATGTTACTGTCAGTTATGAGGTTGATAATGTTACTGTCAGTTATGAGGTTGATAATGTTACTGTCAGTTATGAGGTTGATAATGTTACTGTCAGTTATGAGGCTGATAATGTTGTTACTGTCAGTTATGAGGTTGATAATGTTGTTACTGTCAGTTTTGAGATTGATAATGTTACTGTCAGTTATGAGGTTGATAATGTTACTGTCAGAGGTTGATAATGTTAGTCAGTTATGAGGTTGATAATGTTACTGTCATATGATTGATAATGTTACTGTCAGTTATGAGGTTGATAATGTTACTGTCAGTTATGAGGTTGATAATGTTACTGTCAGTTATGAGGTTGATAATGTTACTGTCAGTTATGAGGTTGATAATGTTACTGTCAGTTATGAGGTTGATAATGTTCCTGTCAGTTATGAGGTTGATAATGTTACTGTCAGTTATGAGGCTGATAATGTTGTTACTGTCAGTTATGATGTTGATAATGTTGTTACTGTCAGTTTTGAGATTGATAATGTTACTGTCAGTTATGAGGTTGATAATGTTACTGTCAGTTATGAGGTTGATAATGTTACTGTCAGTTATCAGGTTGATAATGTTACTGTCAGTTATGAGGTTGATAATGTTACTGTCAGTTAGGTTGATAATGTTACTGTCAGTTATGAGGTTGATAATGTTACTGTCAGTTATGAGGTTGATAATGTTACTGTCAGTTATGAGGTTGATAATGTTACTGTCAGTTATGAGGTTGATAATGTTACTGTCAGTTATGAGGTTGATAATGTTACTGTCAGTTATGAGGTTGATAATGTTACTGTCAGTTATGAGGTTGATAATGTTACTGTCAGTTATGAGGTTGATAATGTTACTGTCAGTTATGAGGTTGATAATGTTACTGTCAGTTATGAGGTTGATAATGTTACTGTCAGTTATGAGGTTGATAATGTTACTGTCAGTTATGAGGTTGATAATGTTACTGTCAGTTATGAGGTTGATAATGTTACTGTCAGTTATGAGGTTGATAATGTTACTGTCAGTTATGAGGTTGATAATGTTACTGTCAGTTATGAGGTTGATAATGTTACCGTCAGTTATGAGGTTGATAATGTTACTGTCAGTTATGAGGTTGATAATGTTACTGTCAGTTATGAGGTTGATAATGTTACTGTCAGTTATGAGGTTGATAATGTTACTGTCAGTTATGAGGTTGATAATGTTACTGTCAGTTATGAGGTTGATAATGTTACTGTCAGTTATGAGGTTGATAATGTTACTGTCAGAGGTTGATAATGTTACTGTCAGTTATGATGATAATGTTACTGTCAGTTATGAGGTTGATAATGTTACTGTCAGTTATGAGGTTGATAATGTTACTGTCAGTTATGAGGTTGATAATGTTACTGTCAGTTATGAGGTTGATAATGTTACTGTCAGTTATGAGGTTGATAATGTTACTGTCAGTTATGAGGTTGATAATGTTACTGTCAATTATGAGGTTGATAATGTTACTGTCAGTTATGAGGTTGATAATGTTACTGTCAGTTATGAGGTTGATAATGTTACTGTCAGTTATGAGGTTGATAATGTTACTGTCAGTTATGAGGTTGATAATGTTACTGTCAGTTATGAGGTTAATGTTACTGTCAGTTATGAGGCTGATAATGCTGTTACTGTCAGTTATGAGGTTGATAATGTTACTGTCAGTTATGAGGCTGATAATGTTACTGTCAGTTATGAGGTTGATAATGTTACTGTCAGTTATGAGGTTGATAATGTTACTGTCAGTTATGAGGTTGATAATGTTACTGTCAGTTATGAGGTTGATAATGTTGTTACTGTCAGTTATGAGGTTGATAATGTTACTGTCAGTTATGAGGTTGATAATGTTACTGTCAGTTATGAGGTTGATAATGTTACTGTCAGTTATGAGGTTGATAATGTTACTGTCAGTTATGAGGTTGATAATGTTGTTACTGTCAGTTATGAGGCTGATAATTTTACTGTCAGTTATGAGGTTGATAATGTTACTGTCAGTTTTGAGATTGATAATGTTACTGTCAGTTATGAGGTTGATAATGTTACTGTCAGTTATGAGGCTGATAATGTTGTTACTGTCAGTTATGAGCCTGATAATGTTACTGTCAGTTTTGAGGTTGATAATGTTACTGTCATTTATGAGGCTGATAATGTTACTGTCAGTTATGAGGTTGATACAATGTTACTGTCAGTTATGAGGCTGATAATGTTGTTACTGTCAGTTATGAGGTTGATAATGTTACTGTCAGTTAGGATGATAATGTTACTGACATTTATGAGGTTGATAATGTTACTGTCAGTTATGAGGTTGATAATGTTACTGTCAGTTATGAGGTTGATAATGTTACTATCAGTTATGAGGTTGATAATGTTACTGTCAGAGGTTGATGAGTCAGTTGATAATGTTACTGTCAGTTATGATAAAGTTACTGTCAGTTTTGAGATTGATAATGTTACTGTCAGTTATGAGGTTGATAATGTTACTGTCAGTTATGAGGTTGATAATGTTACTGTCAGTTTTGAGATTGATAATGTTACTGGCAGTTATGAGGTTGATAATGTTGTTACTGTCAGTTTTGAGATTGATAATGTTACTGTCAGTTATGAGGTTGATAATGTTACTGTCAGTTATGAGGTTGATAATGTTACTGTCAGTTATGAGGTTGATAATGTTACTGTCAGTTATGAGGTTGATAATGTTACTGTCAGTTATGAGGTTGATAATGTTACTGTCAGTTATGAGGTTGATAATGTTACTGTCAGTTATGAGGTTGATAATGTTGTTACTGTCAGTTACGAGGCTGATAATGTTACTGTCAGTTATGAGGTTGATAATGTTACTGTCAGTTTTGAGATTGAAAATGTTACTGTCAGTTATGAGGTTGATAATGTTACTGTCAGTTATGAGGTTGATAATGTTACTGACAGTTATGTTAGGTTGATAATGTTACTGTCAGTTATGAGGTTGATAATGTTACTGTCAGTTATGAGGTTGATAATGTTACTGTCAGTTATGAGGTTGATAATGTTACTGTCAGTTATGAGGTTGATAATGTTACTGTCAGTTATGAGGTTGATAATGTTACTGTCAGTTATGAGGTTGATAATGTTACTGTCAGTTATGAGGTTGATAATGTTACTGTCAGTTATGAGGTTGATAATGTTACTGTCATTTATGAGGTTGATAATGTTACTGTCAGTTATGAGGTTGATAATGTTACTGTCAGTTAGGTTGATAATGTTACTGTCAGTTATGAGGTTGATAATGTTACTGTCAGTTAGGTTGATAATGTTACTGTCAGTTATGAGGTTGATAATGTTACTGTCAGTTATGAGGTTGATAATGTTACTGTCAGTTATGAGGCTGATAATGTTGTTACTGTCAGTTATGAGGTTGATAATGTTACTGTCAGTTAGGTTGATAATGTTACTGTCAGTTATGAGGTTGATAATGTTACTGTCAGTTATGAGGTTGATAATGTTACTGTCAGTTATGAGGTTGATAATGTTACTGTCAGTTATGAGGTTGATAATGTTACTGTCAGTTATGAGGTTGATAATGTTACTGTCAGTTATGAGGTTGATAATGTTACTGTCAGTTAGGTTAGGTTGATAATGTTACTGTCAGTTATGAGGCTGATAATGTTACTGTCAGTTATGAGGTTGATAATGTTACTGTCAGTTATGAGGTTGATAATGTTACTGTCAGTTATGAGGTTGATAATGTTACTGTCAGTTATGAGGTTGATAATGTTACTGTCAGTTATGAGGTTGATAATGTTACTGTCAGTTATGAGGTTGATAATGTTACTGTCAGTTATGAGGTTGATAATGTTACTGTCAGTTATGAGGTTGATAATGTTACTGTCAGTTATGAGGTTGATAATGTTACTGTCAGTTATGAGGTTGATAATGTTACTGTCAGTTAGGTTAGGTTGATATTGCTGTTAATACAGTATGTTATTATCTTGTAGCTAAAGTTGCTGCTGTTGCTGTCACTGCTATTGTTGTTCCTGTTGTTGTTGCTGCTGTTGCTGTTGCTGTCACTGCTATTGTTGTTCCTGTTGTTGCTGCTGCTGTTGTTGCTGTCACTGCTATTGTTGTTCCTGTTGTTGCTGCTGTTGCTGTCACTGCTATTGTTGTTCCTGTTGTTGCTGCTGCTGCTGTCACTGCTATTGTTGTTCCTGTTGTTGCTGCTGTTGCTGTCACTGCTATTGTTGTTCCTGTTGTTGTTGCTGCTGCTGTCACTGCTATTGTTGTTCCTGTTTTTGTTGCTGCTGCTATCACTGCTATTGTTGTTCCTGTTGTTGCTGCTGTTGCTGTTACTGCTATTGTTGTTCCTGTTGTTGCTGCTGCTGCTGTTGCTGTCACTGCTATTGTTGTTCCCGTTGTTGCTGCTGCTGCTGTCACTGCTATTGTTGTTCCTGTTGTTGCTGCTGTTGCTGTCACTGCTATTGTTGTTCCTGATGTTGCTGCTGTTGCTGTCACTGCTGTTGTTGTTCCTGTTGTTGCTGTCACTGCTATTGTTGTTCCTGTTGTTGCTGCTGCTGCTGTCACTGCTATTGTTGTTCCTGTTGTTGCTGCTGTTGCTGTCACTGCTATTGTTGTTCCTGTTGTTGCTGCTGTTGCTGTCACTGCTATTGTTGTTCCTGTTGTTACTGCTGTTGCTGTCACTGCTAATGTTGTTCCTGTTGTTGCTGCTGTTGCTGTCACTGCTATTGTTGTTCGTGTTGTTGCTGCTGCTGCTGTTGCTGTCACTGCTATTGTTGTTCCTGTTGTTGCTGCTGTTGCTGTCACTGCTATTGTTGTTCCTGTTGTTGCTGCTGCTGCTGTTGCTGTCACTGCTATTGTTGTTCCTGTTGTTGCTGCTGCTGCTGTCACTGCTATTGTTGTTCCTGTTGTTGCTGCTGTTGCTGTCACTGTTATTGTTGTTCCTGTTGTTACTGTTGCTGCTGTCACTGCTGTTGTTGTTCCTGTTGTTGCTGCTGTTGCTGTCACTGCTATTGTTGTTCCTGTTGCTGCTGCTGCTGTTGCTGTCACTGCTATTGTTGTTCCTGTTGTTGTTGCTGCTGCTGTCACTGCTATTGTTGTTCCTGTTGTTGCTGCTGCTGTTGCTGTCACTGCTATTGTTGTTCCTGTTGTTGCTGCTGCTGTTGCTGCTTGTGGTGCTGCTGCTGCTGCTGCTGTTGCTGCTTGTGGTGCTGCTGTTGCTGCTGCTGTTGCTGCTTGTGGTGCTGCTGGTTTTATCGCTGCTGGTGTAGTTTATGTTGTTGCTGCTGCTGTTGCTGCTTGTGGTGCTGCTGCTGTTGCTGCTTGTGGTGCTGCTGCTGTTGCTGATATTGTTGCTGTTTCTTCTGCTGCTGTTGTTGCTTCTACATTTGTTGATACTGCTGCTGTTATTGTTGCTCCTGCTCCTGTTTTTTATTCTGTTATTGCTGTTATTGTTACCGCTGCTGTTAATACTCCTGTTGATCCTGTTGATTTTATTGTTGATGTTGCTGCTATTGATGATGCTGCTTCAGTTTTTTCTTTTGTTTTTGTTGTTCATCGTGTTGTTGCGGCTGTTGTTACTCGGGTTTGCTTCTGCTATTGTTGTTATTAAGAACATCAGAACATAAGAAAGAAGGAACACTGCAACAGGTCCACTGACCCATGCTGAGCAGGTCCATGACCCCCCCGGATTAGACTAATGACCCACCCAGTCTGGTCACCTCCACTCAAGGAAGGAGCACGGCACCAGACCCAGCAGCACAAGCTAGTCAGGTCCAACTCACACCCACCCACACCCACTCATGTTTCAGTTGTTCTCCTGTGTCTATTGTTGCCGTTGCTACTGTTGTAGTTGCTGCTTTGCTGTTGTTGTTCAAGAAATTGTTGCTGCTGTTAACGTCACGTTATTGTTGATAATATTCTAGTCGTTATTGCTGCTGCTGCTGCTGCTGTTATTGTTTCAGTTGCTGCTGCTGCTGCTGTTATTGTTTCAGTTGCTGCTGCTGCTGCTGTTATTGTTTCGCGTGCCGCCGCCGCCGCTGCGTTAATCGCTTCCAGCCTCGCGCCGCTCCGTTAACGCTCAGATGCCGCCGCCGCTGCTGCCGTTAACGCTCCAGCTTGCCGCCGCCGCTGCCGCTGCCGTTAACTGCTCCAGCTGCCGCCGCCGCCGTTAGTGCTCAGCGCCGCCGCCGCTGTTAATCGCTCAGCTGCCGCTGCCGCTGTTAATGTTTCAGTTTCCGCCGCCGCTGCTGCCGCCGTTAACTGCCTCCAGCTGCCTGATGCCGCCGCTGCTGCGTTAATGCTCAGCTGCCGCCGCCGCTGCTGTTAATGTCCAGCTGCCGCCGCTGCCGTTAATCCTCCAGCTGCCGCCGCTGCCGTTACCGTTTCCAGCTTGTTGCCGCTGTTAATTTCAGCTGCTGCTGCCGCCGCCTGCTGTTAATGTTTCAGCTGTCCGCCGCCGCCGCTGTTAATGCTCAGCTGCCGCCGCCGCCGTTAATGCTCCAGCTTGCCGCGCTGCCGCCGCTGTTAATGTTCGCCAGCCGCTGCCGCCGTTAATGCTCCAGCCTGCTGCCTGCTCTGCTGTTAATGCTTTCAGCCGTTGCCGCCAGCTGTTGTTAATGCTCAGCTGCCGCGCTGCGTTAATGCTCAGCTGCCGCTGCCGCCGCTGTTAATGCTCAGCTGCCGCTGCCGCTGTTAATGTTTCAGTTGCTGCTGCTGCTGCTGTTAATGTTTCAGTTGCTGCTGCTGCTGCTGTTAACGTCACGTTATTGTTGATAATATTCTAGTCGTTATTGCTGCTGCTGCTGCTGCTGCTGTTAATGTTTCAGTTGTTGCTGCTGCTGCTGCTGCTGCTGTTAATGTTTCAGTTGTTGCTGCTGCTGCTGTTATTGTTTCAGTTGCTGCTGCTGCTGCTGTTAACGTCACGTTATTGTTGATAATATTCTAGTCGTTATTGCTGCTGCTGCTGCCGCCGCCGTTAATCGTTTCCAGCCGCCTGCCTGCTGCCGTAATGCTCCAGCTGCCGCCGCCGCTGCCAATGCTCCAGCTGCTGCCGCCTGCTGCCGCCGTTAATGCTCCAGCTGCCGCCGCTGCCGCCGCCTGCCAATGCTCCAGCTGCCTGCTGCGCTGCCAGCTGCCGCCGCCGCCGCCGCGTTAACCGCTCCAGCTGCCGCCACCGCCGCCGCAATGCCCAAGCCTCCAGCCGCCGCCGCCGCTGCCACGCCTCAGCGCCTGCCGCCGCTGCCGCTGCAATCTCCGCCCGCCGCCTGCCGCCTGTTAATGCTCCAGCGCCGCCGCCGCCGCCGCCGTTAATGCCTCCAGCTGCCGCCGCCGCCGCGCCGTTAATGCTCCAGCTGCCGCCGCCGCCGTTAACGCTCCAGCTGCCGCCGCCGTTAATGCTCCAGCTGCCGCCGCCGCTGCCTTATTGCTCAGCCTCGCCGCCGCTGTTAATGTTCAGCCGCCGCCGCGCCAATCGCTCAGCTCCGCCGCTGCTGTTAATGTTCTTGCTGCCGCCGCCGCGCCGTTGCTGTTAATGTTTCAGTTGCTGCTGCTGCTGCTGTTATTGTTTCAGTTTCTGCTGCTGCTGTTAATGTTTCAGTTGCTGCTGCTGCTGTTAATGTTTCAGTTGCTGCTGCTGCTGTTAATGTTTCAGTTGCTGCTGCTGCTGCTGTTAATGTTTCAGTTGCTGCTGCTGCTGCTGTTAATGTTTCAGTTGCTGCTGCTGCTGCTGTTAATGTTTCAGTTGCTGCTGCTGCTGCTGCTGTTAATGTTTCAGTTGCTGCTGCTGCTGCTGCTGTTAATGTTTCAGTTGCTGCTGCTGCTGTTAATGTTTCAGTTGCTGCTGCTGCTGTTAATGTTTCAGTTGCTGCTGCTGTTAATGTTTCAGTTGCTGCTGCTGCTGCTGCTGTTAATGTTTCAGTTGCTGCTGCTGCTGCTGCTGTTAATGTTTCAGTTGCTGCTGCTGCTGTTAATGTTTCAGTTGCTGCTGCTGCTGCTGCTGTTAATGTTTCAGTTGCTGCTGCTGCTGCTGCTGTTAATGTTTCAGTTGCTGCTGCTGCTGTTAATGTTTCAGTTGCTGCTGCTGCTGCTGTTATTGTTTCAGTTTCTGCTGCTGCTGCTGCTGTTAATGTTTCAGTTGCTGCTGCTGCTGCTGTTATTGTTTCAGTTGCTGCTGCTGCTGCTGCTGTTGTCGTTTCAGTTGCTGCTGCTGCTGCTGTTATTGTTTCAGTTTCTGCTGCTGCTGCTGCTGTTGTCGTTTCAGTTGCTGCTGCTGCTGTTAATGTTTCAGTTGCTGCTGCTGCTGCTGTTATTGTTTCAGTTTCTGCTGCTGCTGCTGCTGCTGTTGTCGTTTCAGTTGCTGCTGCTGCTGTTAATGTTTCAGTTGCTGCTGCTGCTGCTGTTATTGTTTCAGTTTCTGCTGCTGCTGCTGCTGTTGTCGTTTCAGTTGCTGCTGCTGCTGTTAATGTTTCAGTTGCTGCTGCTGCTGCTGTTATTGTTTCAGTTTCTGCTGCTGCTGCTGTTGTCGTTTCAGTTGCTGCTTCTGCTGTTAATGTTTCAGTTGCTGTTGTTCCTGCTTTTCCCCTCTCTATCTCAACTCCTAATTTCCCCCCCTCTATTTCAACTCCTGATTTTCCCTTTTTCTATTTCAACTTCTGCTTTTCCCCTCTCTATCTTAACTCCTGATTTTCCCCTCTCTGTCTCAGCTCCTGATTTTCCCCTCTCTGTCTCCTGATTTTTCCCTCTCTGTCTCCTAATTTTCCCCTTTCTATCTCAACTCCTGATTTTCCCCCTCTCTGTCTCAGCTCCTGATTTTCCCCTCTCTGTCTCCTGATTTTTCCCTCTCTGTCTCCTAATTTTCCCCTTTCTATCTCAACTCCTGCTTTTCCCTTCTCTATCTGAGCTCCTGCTTTCCCCCTCTCTATCTCAACTCCTGCTTTTCCCCTCTCTATCTCAACTCCTGCTTTTCCCCTCTCTATCTCAACTCCTGCTTTCCCCCTCTCTATCTCAACTCCTGCTTTTCCCCTCTCTATCTCAACTCCTGCTTTTCCCCTCTCTATCTCAACTCCTGCTTTTCCCCTCTCTATCTCAATCCGTACCGGTCCGTTTCACTACGTCAACTCCTACTGTTTCCCTCTTCATAGAACAATGCTACTACGGACTCCAGAATTAGACAAACTCTCGAAACTCATCAAAGGCGCATCACAGGTAAAGGCATTTCCCCCTCCACATCCCCCCCCTCTCAACTCTCCCTACCCTTCCCTCTCCCTATCTGAAACCCTGATACATATTTCAACTGCTATTGTTGTTCCTGTTGTTGCTGCTGTTGCTGTCACTGCTATTGTTGTTCCTGTTGTTGCTGCTGCTGCTGTCACTGCTATTGTTGTTCCTGTTGTTGCTGCTGTTGCTGTCACTGCTATTGTTGTTCCTGTTGTTGCTGCTGCTGCTGTCACTGCTATTGTTGTTCCTGTTGTTGCTGCTGCTGCTGTCACTGCTATTGTTGTTCCTGTTGTTGCTGCTGCTGCTGTTGCTGTCACTGCTATTGTTGTTCCTGTTGTTGCTGCTGCTGCCGTCACTGCTATTGTTGTTCCTGTTGTTGCTGCTGCTGCTGTTGCTGTCACTGCTATTGTTGTTCCTGTTGTTGTTGCTGCTGCTGTCACTGCTATTGTTGTTCCTGTTTTTGTTGCTGCTGCTATCACTGCTATTGTTGTTCCTGTTGTTGCTGCTGTTGCTGTCACTGCTATTGTTGTTCCTGTTGTTGCTGCTGCTGCTGTTGCTGTCACTGCTATTGTTGTTCCCGTTGTTGCTGCTGCTGCTGTCACTGCTATTGTTGTTCCTGTTGTTGCTGCTGTTGCTGTCACTGCTATTGTTGTTCCTGTTGTTGCTGTCACTGCTATTGTTGTTCCTGTTGTTGCTGTCACTGCTATTGTTGTTCCTGTTGTTGCTGCTGCTGCTGTCACTGCTATTGTTGTTCCTGTTGTTGCTGCTGTTGCTGTCACTGCTATTGTTGTTCCTGTTGTTGCTGCTGTTGCTGTCACTGCTATTGTTGTTCCTGTTGTTACTGCTGTTGCTGTCACTGCTAATGTTATTCCTGTTGTTGCTGCTGTTGCTGTCACTGCTATTGTTGTTCGTGTTGTTGCTGCTGCTGCTGTTGCTGTCACTGCTATTGTTGTTCCTGTTGTTGCTGCTGTTGCTGTCACTGCTATTGTTGTTCCTGTTGTTGCTGCTGCTGCTGTTGCTGTCACTGCTATTGTTGTTCCTGTTGTTGCTGCTGCTGCTGTCACTGCTATTGTTGTTCCTGTTGTTGCTGCTGTTGCTGTCACTGTTATTGTTGTTCCTGTTGTTACTGCTGCTGCTGTCACTGCTGTTGTTGTTCCTGTTGTTGCTGCTGTTGCTGTCACTGCTATTGTTGTTCCTGTTGCTGCTGCTGCTGTTGCTGTCACTGCTATTGTTGTTCCTGTTGTTGTTGCTGCTGCTGTCACTGCTATTGTTGTTCCTGTTGTTGCTGCTGCTGTTGCTGTCACTGCTATTGTTGTTCCTGTTGTTGCTGCTGCTGTTGCTGCTTGTGGTGCTGCTGCTGCTGCTGCTGTTGCTGCTTGTGGTGCTGCTGTTGCTGCTGCTGTTGCTGCTTGTGGTGCTGCTGGTTTTATCGCTGCTGGTGTAGTTTATGTTGTTGCTGCTGCTGTTGCTGCTTGTGGTGCTGCTGCTGTTGCTGCTTGTGGTGCTGCTGCTGTTGCTGATATTGTTGCTGTTTCTTCTGCTGCTGTTGTTGCTTCTACATTTGTTGATACTGCTGCTGTTATTGTTGCTCCTGCTCCTGTTTTTTATTCTGTTATTGCTGTTATTGTTACCGCTGCTGTTAATACTCCTGTTGATCCTGTTGATTTTATTGTTGATGTTGCTGCTATTGATGATGCTGCTTCAGTTTTTTCTTTTGTTTTTGTTGTTCATCGTGTTGTTGCGGCTGTTGTTACTCTGGTTTGCTTCTGCTATTGTTGTTATTAAGAACATCAGAACATAAGAAAGAAGGAACACTGCAGCAGGCCTACTGACCCATGCGGAGCAGGTCCATGTCCTACCCCCCCCCCCGGATTAGCCTAATGACCCACCCAGTCTGGTCACCTCCACTCAAGGAAGGAGCACGGCACCAGACCCAGCAGCACAAGCTAGTCAGGTCCAACTCACACCCACCCACACCCACTCATGTTTCAGTTGTTCTCCTGTGTCTATTGTTGCCGTTGCTACTGTTGTAGTTGCTGCTTTGCTGTTGTTGTTCAAGAAATTGTTGCTGCTGTTAACGTCACGTTATTGTTGATAATATTCTAGTCGTTATTGCTGCTGCTGCTGCTCCGCTTCCGCCGCTGTTAATGTTTCAGCTTGTTGCCTGCTGCCTGCTGTTAATCAGCTGCCGCCTGCCGCCTGCCTGCTGTTAATGCTCAGCTGCCGTCGCCTGCTGCCGTTAATGCTCAGCTGCCGCCGCCGCCGCTGCCGTTAATGCTCAGCTGCTGCTGCCGTTAATGCTCAGTTGCCGCCGCCGCTGCCGTTAACTGTTCTCAGCTGCGCCGCCGCCGCTGCCGCCGTTAATGCTCCAGCTTGCCGCCGCCGCTGCTAATGTTTCAGCCGCCGCCTGCCGCTGCCTTAATGTTTCTGCTTGCCGCCGCCGCCGCCGTTAATCGCCCTCCAGCTGCCTGCCGCCGCCTGTTAATGCCTCAGCCTGCCGCCGCCGCCTGCCGCCTGTTAATGCTCAGCTGCCGCCGCCGCCGCTGCCGCCGTTAATGCTCCAGCCGCCGCCTGCCGCCTGTTAATGCTCAGCCGCCGCCGCCGCCGCTTGTTGCTCCAGCTGCTTGCCGCCTGTTATCCGCTCCAGTTGCCGCCGCCGCTGCCGCCGTTAATGCTCCAGCTGCCGCCTGCCGCCGCCTGCCTTAATGCTTCAGCCGCCGCTGCCTTGCTGCCACCGCCTCCAGCTGCCGCCTGCCGCCGCCTGCCGCGTTAATGCTCCAGCTGCCGCTGCCGTTGGGCTTAATGTCCAGCTTGCCGCCGCTCCCGCCGTTAATGTTTCAGCTGTTGGCCGCTGCCGCCGTTAATGCTCCAGCTGGCCTTGCCGCCTGCTGCCATCGCTCTGCCGCCTTGCCGCCGCCTGCTGTTAAGCCTGCTCCAGCTGCCGCCGCTGCCGCTGTTAATGTTTCAGCTGCTTGCCGCTGCCGCTTGTTAATGTTTCAGCTGCCGCCGCTGCCTGCCGTTAACGTCACGTTGTTGTGATACCCTAGTCCAAGCGTTATTGCCGCTGCCGCTGCGCTGCGTCTGTTAATGCTCAGCCTTGCTGCTGCTGCCTAACCAGCTGCCGGTGCCGTTAATGTTTCCAGCTGCTTGCTGCCGCTGCGTTATTGCCCTGCAGTTCCGCTGCTGCCGCTGTTAACTGCTCATTCCTTGCCGCCTCCTGTTCTAGTCGCTCCATTGCTTGTTTGCCTGCCGCTGCTGCCTGCTGTTAATGTTTCAGCTGCCGCTGCCGCTGCGTGTCTCAGCTGCCTGCTGCTGTTACGTTTCAGTGCGCCTGCCGTTAACGTCGCTGCTGCCTTGCACCGTCGTTACGCCGCTGCGCCTCCAGCTGCCTGCCAATGTTCCGCTGCCGCCTGTTACCGCTTCCAGCTGCCGCTGCCGCCTTGCAATGCTCAGCCGCCGCCTGCCGCCGCCATTGCTGTTAACACGTCAGCTGCCGCCGCCGCCGCCGCCGTTAATGCTCAGCCTGCCGCCTGCCTGCCGCTGCTGCCGCCGTTAATGCTCCAGCTGCTGCCGCCGCCTGCCGCTGTTAATGCTCAGCTGCCGCCGCCGCCGCGCTGTTAATGCTCCAGCTGCCTGCTGCCGCTGTTAATGCTGCAGCTGCCGCCGCTGCTGCCGTTAATGCTCAGCGCTCCGCCGCTGCCTGTTAATGCTCAGCTGCGCCTGCCGCCGCTGCCGTTAATGCTCAGCTCCGCTGCCGCCGCTGCCGTTAATTGTTCTGTGCTGCCGCTGCTGTTAATGCTCAGCTGCCGCTGCCTTCCGCCGCCTGTTAAGCTGCCAGCGCTCGTTAATGCCTCTGCCGCCTGCCGCTGTTAATGCTCCAGCTGCTGCCGCTCCGCTGCTATGTTTCCAGCCTGCCGCCGCCTGCCGCCGTTATTGTTTCAGCGCTGCCGCTGCATTGCTCCAGCCTGCCGCCGCTGCATTGCTAGTCCGCTGCTGCCGCCGCTGTTACTTGCTCAGCTGCCGCCGCCTGCCTGCCGCTGCTTCCAGCCTGCTGCCGCCGCCGCGCCGCTGTTCCAATGCTCAGCCGCCGCCGCCTCCGCTTGAATTGCTCAGCCTGCCGCCGCCGCCTGCCTTGTTACGTCCAGCTGCCGCCGCCGCCGCCTTGTTAATGCTTTCCAGCCGCCTTGCCGCCGCGTTAATGCTCAGCCTGCCTGCCGCCGCCTGCTGCCAATGCTCAGCTGCTGCCGTGCCGTAACTGCCGTTAAGCTACCGCTGCTGCTGCTGCCTGCTGCCTGTTAATGCTTTCCAGCTGCCGCCGCCGCCGCCGTGCCTTAATTGCTCAGCTCCCGCCGCCGCCGCTGTTAATGCTCAGCTGCTGCCTGCCGCTGCTATTGCTCCAGCTGCCGCCGCCGCTGCCGCCTGCTGTCGCTCCAGCTGCCGCTGCCGCCGCTTAAGCCTGCTCCAGCTGCCGCCTGCCGCCGCCTGCCATTGCTTCAGCTCCCGCCTGCCGCTGCCGCCTGTCGCTCAGCCTGCCGCTGCCGTTAATGCTCGTCAGCTGCCGCCGCCGTGCGCCCTGCATTGCTCAGCTCCCGCCTGCCGCCGCTGCTGCAATGCTTTCAGCTGCCTGCCGCCTGCCGCTGTTATTGCTCCAGCCTCCGCCGCCGCTGCTGCCGTTGTCGCTCCAGCCGCTGCCTGCTGCTGTTAATGTTTCAGCTGCCGCTGCCTGCTGCCGTTATTGCTTTCAGCCTCCTCGCCTGCTGCTGCCGTTGTCGCCTGCTGCTGCCTCGCTTGCTTTCCTGTTAATGTTTCAGCTTGCTGCTGCTGCGCCTTATTGCTTCAGCTTTCTGCTGCTGCTGCTGTTGTCGCTTTCAGCTTGCTGCTTCTGCTGTTAATGTTTCCAGTTGCTGCGTTCTGCTTTTTCCCTCTCATCTCAACCCTAATTTCCCCATTTCAACTCCTGATTTTCCCTTTTTCTATTTCAACTTCTGCTTTTCCCCTCTATCTTAACTCCTGATTTTCCCCTCTGTGCTCAGCTCCCTGATTTTCCCTCTCTGTCTCCTGATTTTTCCTCTCTGTCTCCTAATTTTCCCTTCTCTTTGTCTCAACTCCTGATTTTCCCCTCTGTCTCAGCTCCTGATTTTCCCCTCTCTGTCTCCTGATTTTTCCCTCTCTGTCTCCTAATTTTCCCCTTTCTATCTCAACCCTCCTGCTTTTCCCTTCTATCTGAGCTCCTGCTTTCCCCTCTCATCTCAACTCCTGCTTTTCCTTCTATCTCAGCTCCTGCTTTCCCCTCTCATCTCAACTCCTGCTTTTCCCCTTCTCTATCTCAGCTCCTGCTTTCCCCTCTCTATCTCAACTCCTGTTTTCCCCTCTCTATCTCAGCCCTGCTTTTCCCCTCTCTATCTCAATCCGTACTGGTCCGTTTCACTACGTCAACTCCTACTGTTTCCCTCTTCATAGAACAATGCTACTACGGACTCCAGAATTAGACAAACTCGAAACTCATCAAAGGCGCATCACAGGTAAAGGCATTTCTCCACATCCTCTCAACTCTCCCCACCCTTCCCTCTCCCCATCTGAAACCCTGATACATATTTCCAACTGCTATTGTTGTTCCTGTTGTTGCGTTGCTGTCACTGCCTATTGTTGTTCTGTTGTTGCTGCTGCCTGCTGTCACTGCTATTGTTGTTCTGTTGCTGCTGCTGCTGCTGTCACTGCCATTGTTGTTCCTGTTGCCGTTGCTGCTGCTGTTGCTGTCACCGCTATTGTTGTTCCTGTTGCCTGCTGCCGCCGTCACTGCTATTGTTGTTCCTGCTGTTGCTGCTGCGCGTTGCTGTCACTGCCATTGTTGTTCCTGTTGTTGCTGCTGCTGTCACTGCTTATTGTTCCTGCTTTTGTTGCTGCCGCTATCACCGCCATTGTTGTTCCTGTTGCTGCTGCTGCTGTCACTGCCATTGTTGTTCCTGTTGTTGTTGCTGCTTGTTGTGCTGTCACTGCTATTGTTGTCTCTGCTGCTGCTGCCGCTGTCACTGCATTGTTGTTCCTGTTGTTGCTGCTGTTGCTGTCACTGCCTATTGTTGTTCCTGTTGTTGCTGTCACCGCATTGTTGTTCCTGTTGTTGCTGTCACTGCTATTGTTGTTCCTGTTGTTGCTGCTGCCTGCTGTCACTGCCATTGTTGTTCCTGTTGTTGCCGCTGTTGCCTGTCACCGCCATTGCTGTTCCTGTTGTTGCTGCTGTTGCGTCACTGCCTATTGTTGTTCCTGTTGTTACTGCTGTTGCACCGCTAATGTTATTCCTGTTGTTGCTGCTGTTGCGTCACTGCCATTGTTGTTCGTGTTGTTGCTGCTGCTGCTGCTGCTGGCACTGCATTGGTTGTTCCTGTTGTTGCTGTTGTTGCCACTGCCATTGTTGTTCCTGTTGTGCTGCTGCCGCTGTTGCCGTCACTGCCATTGTTGTTCCCTTGCTTGCCGCCGCTGCTGCCTGTCACCTTGCCATTGTTGTTCCCTGTTGTTGCTGCTGCTGCGTCGCCATTGTTGTTCCTGTTGCTGCCTGCTGTCGCCACCGCCATTGTTGTTCCTGGGTTGTTGCTGCTGCTGTTGCCTTGCTTTCAGCGGCTGCTGCTGCTGCCGCTGCTGCTTGCCGGTGGTGCTGCTGTTGCTGCTTGCTTGCCGCCGCTTGTGGTGCTGCTGGTCTTTATCGCTGCTGTAGTTTATGTTGTTGCTGCCGCTGTTGCTGCTTTCAGCAGCTGCTGTTGCGTTTGTGGTGCTGCTGCTGCTGATATTGTTGTTTCTTCTGGCTGCTGTTGTTGGTTTGCAATTGCTGATACTGCTGCCTACGTACGTTGCTCCTGTTCCCTGCTTTTTTATTCTGTTATTGCTGTTATTGTTACCGCTGCTGTTAATAATTCTGTTGATCCTGTTGATTTTATTGTTGATGTTGCTGCTTGATGATGCTGCTTCAGTTTTTTCTTTTGTTTTGTTGTTCATCGTGTTGTTGCGCTGGGGTTAACTACCTGGTTTGCTTCTGCTATTGTTGTTATTAAGAACATCAGAACATAAGAAAGAAGGAACACGCAGCAGGCCTTATTGACCCTCATGCGGAGCAGGTCCATGTCCTACCCCCGGATTAGCCTATCGACCCACCCAGTCTGGTTCACCTCCATCAAGGAAGGAGCACGGCACCAGACCAAGCAGCACAAGCTAGTCAGGTCCAACTCACACCCACCCACACCCACCCTCGTTTCAGTTGTTCTGTGTCTATTGTTGCTGCTGCTACTGTTGTAGTTAAGCTGCTTTGCTGTTGCTTGTTCAAGAAATTGTTGCTGCTGCTTAACGTCACGTTATTGCTGGGATAATATTCTAGTCGTTACTTGCTGCTGCTGCTGCTGCCATTGTTTCCAGCTGCCGCTGCTGCCGCTGTTATTGTTTCCAGCTGCCGCTGCTGCCGCTGCCGGCTGTTACTGTTTCAGCTGCGCCGCCGCCGCGAATGTTTCAGCGTTGCCGCGGTGCTGCTGTTAATGTTTCAGCTGCTGCCGCTGCTGCTGCCAATGCTCCAGCTGTTGCTGCTGCCGCCGCCGGGCTAACGCTCAGCTGCTACGCCGCCGCTGTATTGTTTCCAGCTGCCGCCGCTGCCGCTGTTAACACCTGCAGCTGCCTTGCTGATAATATTCCCAGCCATTGCTGCTCCAGCTGCCGCCGCAGCGTGCTCCATGCTGCCAGCTGCCAGCGCCGCCCTGCCGCTGTTAATGCCTGCTGCTGCTGCTGTTAATGCTCCAGCTGCCGCCGCTCCGCCGTTAATGCTCCAGCTGCCGCGCCGCGCCTGTTAATGCTCCAGCTGCTTGCTGTCCACTGCCGCTGCCACGCCGCCGCTGCCCCGTTAATGCTCAGCTGCCGCTACCGCGCCGCTGTTAATGCTCAGCTGTTGCCGCTGCTGCCACGCAATCAGCTCGCCGCTGCGCCGCCGTTAATGCTCCAGCTGCCGCTGCCGCCGCTGCCGCTGCTCCGCCGCCGCCGCCGCACGCAGCTGCCGCCGCCGCCGTTCCCGCTCCAGCTGCCGCTGCTGCCGCCAATGCTCAGCCGCTGCCGCCGCTGTTAATGCTCAGCTGGCCGCCTGCCGCCGCTGCATTGCCTCCAGCTCTGCCGCCGCTGTTAACCGCTCCAGCTGCCGCCGCTGCCGTTAATGCTCCAGCTGCGGCTGCCGGGCTTACTGCTCCAGCCACCGCCGCCTGCTGCCCATTGCTTCGTCCGCCGCCGCCTGCTGCCATTGCTCAGTTCCCCGCCGCCGCCTGCCGTTGTTATTGCTCAGCTGCCGCGCCTGCCGCCGTTAATGCTCAGCTGCCGCCGCCGCCGCGCCGCTGTTATGCTCAGCTTCCGCCTGCCGCCACTGCTCCAGCCTGCTGCCGCCGCCGTTAATGCCTCCAGCTGCCGCCGCGCTGCCATTGCTCCAGCTGCCGCCGCCAAGCTGCCGCCTTGTTAACGTTCTGCGCTGCCGCTGCCGCCGTTAATGCTCCCAGCCGCCTGCCGCCGCTGCCACCGTTCAGCCGCCGCCGCCGCTGTTAATGCAGCTGCCGCCGCCGCCGCTGTTAATGCTCCAGCTCGCCGCTGCCGCCATAATGCTCTGCTGCTGCCTGCCGCTGCCATTGCTCCAGTCCCCCGCCGCTGCCGCTGCCGTTACGCCCTGTTGCTGCCGCTGCGCTATTGTTTCAGCTGCCTGCTGCGCTGCTGCTGTCGCTCCAGCTGCCGTTGGCCTGCCGTTAATGCTCCAGCTGCCGTGCCGCCGCTGTTATTGCTCAGCTCTGCCGCCGCTGCTGCTGTGTCTCTTTCCAACTGCGCCTGTTAATGCTCCAGCCTAACCGCCGCTGCCGCTGGTTATTGTTTCAGCTCTGCCGCCGCTGTTAATGCTTCCAGCTGCTGCTGCTGCCGCCGTTATTGCTTCAGCTGCTGCCGCCTGCCGCTGCGTTGTCGCTCAGCTGCCGCTGCCGCCTTGTTAATGCTTCAGCTGCCGCCGCTGCCGCTGTTATTGCTGCTCCGCCGCTGCCGCCGCTGCTGTCGCTCCAGCTGCTGCGCTGTTAATGCTCTAGCCGCCTGCCGCCGCATTGTTCTCAGCTCTGCCTGCCGCTGCTGTCGCTCAGCTGCCGCTCGCTGCCGTTATTGTTTCAGTTGCTGCCGCTGCGCCTGTTAACGTCACGCACTTGTGATAATATTCTAGTCGTTATTGCTGCTGCTGCTGCTGCCGTTAATGTCCAGCTGCTGCTGCCCGCCGCTGTTAATGCTCAGTTGCTGCCGCTGCTGTTAATGCTCAGCTGCCGCCGCTGCTGCCGCTGTTAACGTTCAGCCTTGCCGCTGCCGCCGCCGCTGTTAATGCTCCAGCTGCCGCCGCCGCTGCCTTAATGCTCAGCTGCCGCGCTGCTGCCGCGTTAATTGCTCAGCTGCCGCCACCGCCGCCGCTGTTAACGTTCAGCTAGCCGCTGCCGCTGCCAATGTTCTCCCAGCTTGCCGCCGCCGCCGCTGCTAATGCTCCAGCCTTGCCGCCGCCGCTGTTAATGCTCCAGCTGCCGCCGCCGCTGCCGCGCTGTTAAATGCTGCCGCCGCTGCTGCCGCCATCGCCTCAGCTGCTGCCGCTGCCGTTAATCGCTCAGCCTCCGCCGCCGCAATGCTCCAGCCGCCGCCGCCTGCCCAGCTCGCGCGCCGCTGCCACTGTCCCAGCCGGCCTGCCGCCGCTGTTAATCGCCTCTAGCCGCCTGCCGCTGTTAATGTTTCAGTTGCTTGCTGCCGCTGTTACTTGTTCCAGCGCCGCCGCTGCCGCTGCATTGTTTCAGCCCGCCGCCGCCGCCTTGCCCCAGCTGCCATTGTTCTGTTGCTGCCGCCGCTGCCGCTGTTAACGCCCCTCCAGCTGCCGCCGCCTGCCGCCGCTGGGTTAATGCTCCAGCTGCCGCCGCCGCGTTAATGTTCTCCAGCGCCGCCGGCCGCTGTTAATGCTCCAGCGCGCCGCTGCCGCTGCCTTGTTCTCCAGCGCTGCCGCCGCTGCCGCTGCTAATGCGCTGCTGCTGCTGGCCTTGCGCCGTTAATGCGTTATTGTTTCAGTTGCTGCTGCTGCTGCTGCTGTTGTCGTTTCAGTTGCTGCTGCTGCTGTTAATGTTTCAGTTGCTGCTGCTGCTGCTGTTATTGTTTCAGTTTCTGCTGCTGCTGCTGTTGTCGTTTCAGTTGCTGCTTCTGCTGTTAATGTTTCAGTTGCTGCTGTTCCTGCTTTTCCCCTCTCTATCTCAACTCCTAATTTCCCCCCCTCTATTTCAACTCCTGATTTTCCCTTTTTCTATTTCAACTTCTGCTTTTCCCCTCTCTATCTTAACTCCTGATTTTCCCCTCTCTGTCTCAGCTCCTGATTTTCCCCTCTCTGTCTCCTGATTTTTCCCTCTCTGTCTCCTAATTTTCCCCTTTCTGTCTCAACTCCTGATTTTCCCCCTCTCTGTCTCAGCTCCTGATTTTCCCCTCTCTGTCTCCTGATTTTTCCCTCTCTGTCTCCTAATTTTCCCCTTTCTATCTCAACTCCTGCTTTTCCCTTCTCTATCTGAGCTCCTGCTTTCCCCCTCTCTATCTCAACTCCTGCTTTTCCCTTCTCTATCTCAGCTCCTGCTTTCCCCCTCTCTATCTCAACTCCTGCTTTTCCCTTCTCTATCTCAGCTCCTGCTTTCCCCCTCTCTATCTCAACTCCTGCTTTTCCCCTCTCTATCTCAGCTCCTGCTTTTCCCCTCTCTATCTCAATCCGTACCGGTCCGTTTCACTACGTCAACTCCTACTGTTTCCCTCTTCATAGAACAATGCTACTACGGACTCCAGAATTAGACAAACTCTCGAAACTCATCAAAGGCGCATCACAGGTAAAGGCATTTCCCCCTCCACATCCCCCCCCTCTCAACTCTCCCTACCCTTCCCTCTCCCTATCTGAAACCCTGATACATATTTCAACTGCTATTGTTGTTCCTGTTGTTGCTGCTGTTGCTGTCACTGCTATTGTTGTTCCTGTTGTTGCTGCTGCTGCTGTCACTGCTATTGTTGTTCCTGTTGTTGCTGCTGCTGCTGTCACTGCTATTGTTGTTCCTGTTGTTGCTGCTGCTGCTGTTGCTGTCACTGCTATTGTTGTTCCTGTTGTTGCTGCTGTTGCTGTCACTGATATTGTTGTTCCTGTTGTTGCTGCTGCTGCTGTCACTGCTATTGTTGTTCGTGTTGTTGTTGCTGCTGCTGTCACTGCTATTGTTGTTCCTGTTGTTGTTGCTGTTGCTATCACTGCTATTGTTGTTCCTGTTGTTGCTGCTGTTGCTGTCACTGCTATTGTTGTTCCTGTTGTTGCTGCTGCTGCTGTTGCTGTCACTGCTATTGTTGTTCCCGTTGTTGCTGCTGCTGCTGTCACTGCTATTGTTGTTCCTGTTGTTGCTGCTGTTGCTGTCACTGCTATTGTTGTTCCTGTTGTTGCTGTCACTGCTATTGTTGTTCCTGTTGTTGCTGTCACTGCTATTGTTGTTCCTGTTGTTGCTGCTGCTGCTGTCACTGCTATTGTTGTTCCTGTTGTTGCTGCTGTTGCTGTCACTGCTATTGTTGTTCCTGTTGTTGCTGCTGTTGCTGTCACTGCTATTGTTGTTCCTGTTGTTACTGCTGTTGCTGTCACTGCTAATGTTATTCCTGTTGTTGCTGCTGTTGCTGTCACTGCTATTGTTGTTCGTGTTGTTGCTGCTGCTGCTGTTGCTGTCACTGCTATTGTTGTTCCTGTTGTTGCTGCTGTTGCTGTCACTGCTATTGTTGTTCCTGTTGTTGCTGCTGCTGCTGTTGCTGTCACTGCTATTGTTGTTCCTGTTGTTGCTGCTGCTGCTGTCACTGCTATTGTTGTTCCTGTTGTTGCTGCTGTTGCTGTCACTGTTATTGTTGTTCCTGTTGTTACTGCTGCTGCTGTCACTGCTGTTGTTGTTCCTGTTGTTGCTGCTGTTGCTGTCACTGCTATTGTTGTTCCTGTTGCTGCTGCTGCTGTTGCTGTCACTGCTATTGTTGTTCCTGTTGTTGTTGCTGCTGCTGTCACTGCTATTGTTGTTCCTGTTGTTGCTGCTGCTGTTGCTGTCACTGCTATTGTTGTTCCTGTTGTTGCTGCTGCTGTTGCTGCTTGTGGTGCGGCTGCTGCTGCTGCTGTTGCTGCTTGTGGTGCTGCTGTTGCTGCTGCTGTTGCTGCTTGTGGTGCTGCTGGTTTTATCGCTGCTGGTGTAGTTTATGTTGTTGCTGCTGCTGTTGCTGCTTGTGGTGCTGCTGCTGTTGCTGCTTGTGGTGCTGCTGCTGTTGCTGATATTGTTGCTGTTTCTTCTGCTGCTGTTGTTGCTTCTACATTTGTTGATACTGCTGCTGTTATTGTTGCTCCTGCTCCTGTTTTTTATTCTGTTATTGCTGTTATTGTTACCGCTGCTGTTAATACTCCTGTTGATCCTGTTGATTTTATTGTTGATGTTGCTGCTATTGATGATGCTGCTTCAGTTTTTTCTTTTGTTTTTGTTGTTCATCGTGTTGTTGCGGCTGTTGTTACTCTGGTTTGCTTCTGCTATTGTTGTTATTAAGAACATCAGAACATAAGAAAGAAGGAACACTGCAGCAGGCCTACTGACCCATGCGGAGCAGGTCCATGTCCTACCCCCCCGGATTAGCCTAATGACCCACCCAGTCTGGTCACCTCCACTCAAGGAAGGAGCACGGCACCAGACCCAGCAGCACAAGCTAGTCAGGTCCAACTCACACCCACCCACACCCACTCATGTTTCAGTTGTTCTCCTGTGTCTATTGTTGCCGTTGCTACTGTTGTAGTTGCTGCTTTGCTGTTGTTGTTCAAGAAATTGTTGCTGCTGTTAACGTCACGTTATTGTTGATAATATTCTAGTCGTTATTGCTGCTGCTGCTGCTGCTGTTATTGTTTCAGTTGCTGCTGCTGCTGCTGCTGCTGCTGTTAATGTTTCAGTTGCTGCTGCTGCTGCTGTTAATGTTTCAGTGTTAACGCTCCAGTTGCCGCCGCCGCTGCCGTTAACGTTTCAGCGTTGCTTGCCGCCGCGCTTAATGCTCCCAGCTGCCGCCGCCGCCTGCTGCGTTAATGTTTCCAGCCTTGTTGCCGCTGCCGCTGCCTTAATGCTCAGCTGCTGCCGCCGCCGCCGCTGTTAATGCTCAGCCTTGCCGCCGCTGCCGCCTGCTAATGCTCCAGCTGCTGCCGCTGCCTGCCGCCGTTAATCGTTTCAGCTGCCGCCTGCCTGCTGCTGTTAATGCTCCAGCTGCCGCCGCCGCCGTTAATGTTTCTGTTGCCGCTGCCGCCGCCGTTAATGTTTCAGCTGCCTTGCCGCTGCCGCCTGTTAATGCTCCTAGCGCCGCTGTTAATGCTCCAGCCTCCGCCGCCGCCGCTGCCGCCAATGCTCCAGCTTGCCTGCCGCCGCTGCCGCTGCGTTAATGCTCCGCCAGCCTGCCGCCTGCCGCTGTTAATGCTCCAGCTGCGCTGCCGCCTGCTGCCGTTAATGCCCTCAGCCGCCGCCGCCGCCGCCGCCGTTAATGCTCCAGCCGCCGCCGCCGCGTTAATGTCCAGCTGCCGCCGCCTGCCTGTTAATGCTCCAGCTGTTGCTGCCGCTCCTGCCAACGTTCTCCAGCCGCCGCCGCCGCCTGCCGTGTTAATGTCAGCAGCCTGCCTGCTGCTGCCTTAATGCTCCAGCTGCCTGCCACCGCCGCCGCTGTTAATGCTCCAGCTGCCGCCGCCGCCTGCCTGCTTAATGCTCCAGCCTGCCGCCTGCTGCTGTTAATGCTCAATCCGCCGCCACCGCCGCCGCTAATGCGCTCAGCTGCCGCCGCCGCTGCCTGCTGTTAATGCTCAGCTGCCGCGCCTGCTGCTAATGTTCCCAGCTGCCTTGCTGTTGTGCCGCCTGTTAATGTTTCAGCTGCCGCCGCTGCTGCTGCCGTTAACTGCTCAGCTGCCGCCGCCTGCCGCCGCTGCCTGTTAATGCTCCAGCTGCTGCCGCCGCTGTTAATGCTCAGCGCCGCCGCCGCCGCCTGTTAATGTTTCCAGCTGCTTGCGCCTGCTGTTAATGCTCAGCTGCGCCGCCGCCTGCCGTTAATGTTTCCAGCTGCCGCCGCTGCCGCTGTTAACCGTTCAGTTGCCTGCCTACCGCCTGCCGCTGCTTAATGCCTCCGCCGCCTGCCGCGCCTGCTTGTTAATGCTTTCCAGCGCTGCTGCCGCTGTTAATGCTTTCAGCTTGCCGCCACCGCCGTCCGCCTGTTAATGCAGCTGCCGCTGCTGCCTGCCTGCTGCTTAACTGCTAACAGCTGCCGCCGCCGCGCCGCTGTTAATGCTCAGCCGCCGCCGCCGGTTAATGCTCAGCTTACCTGCCGCTGTTAATCGTTTCAGCTGCCGCCGCCGCCTGCGTTATTGTTCCAGCTCTGCCGCCGCGTTAATGTCCAGCGCGCCGCCGCTGAATGCTTTCCAGCTGCGCTGCTGCCTGTTAATGCTTTCCAGCTGCCGCTGCCGCTGCCGTTATTGTTCCAGCCGCCGCCGCTGCCGCTGCATTGCTCTAGCTCCCGCCGCCTGCTGCCGCGGCCATTGCTCCAGCTGCTGCTGCTGTTAATGTTTCAGTTGCTGCTGCTGCTGCTGTTATTGTTTCAGTTTCTGCTGCTTCTGCTGTTAATGTTTCAGTTGCTGCTGTTCCTGCTTTTCCCCTCTCTATCTCAACTCCTAATTTTCCCCCCTCTATTTCAACTCCTGATTTTCCCTTTTTCTATTTCAACTCCTGCTTTTCCCCTCTCTATCTTAACTCCTGATTTTCCCCTCTCTGTCTCAGCTCCTGATTTTCCCCTCTCTGTCTCCTGATTTTTCCCTCTCTGTCTCCTAATTTTCCCCTTTCTATCTCAACTCCTGCTTTTTCCTTCTCTGTCTCAGCTCCTGCTTTCCCCCTCTCTATCTTTCCCTCTCTGTCTTTTTTCCCTTCTCTATCTCAGCTCCTGCTTTCCCCCTCTCTATCTCAACTCCTGCTTTTCCCTTCTCTATCTCAACTCCTGCTTTTCCCCTCTCTATCTCAACTCCTGCTTTTCTCCTCTCTATCTCAGCTCCTGCTTTTCCCCTCTCTATCTCAATCCGTACCGGTCCGTTTCACTATGTCAACTCCTACTGTTTCCCTCTTCATAGAACAATGCTACTACGGACTCCAGAATTAGACAAACTCTCGAAACTCGTCAAAGGCGCATCACAGGTAAAGGCATTTCCCCCTCCACATCCCCCCCCCCTCTCAACTCTCCCTATCTGAAACCCTAATACATATTTCAACTCAGAGATTTTACATTTGCAAGCACAACTATTTTGGAGTCGACTGTTCTCGGTCGCATCTTTGACAAAACGTCAAGCAGTAATATTAAACTCAAGTTTGGATGAGATTCGAACCCATGGCAAACAAGTTCTTAAACTAGCAGGTCAGTGCGCTAACACTGCAGCTTGCCTGCTTGAGGTATAGAAATATGCTTAGTTACATGAGCCTTTCAGGCCAGCAGGGTAAAGTGGATAACTCACCGGCCTTCTAGTTCTAGGACTAGCTTGCTGTAGGTTCGAGTCTCACCCGTTCCGTATGTTATTTATATTCATGTTATTACGATTTCTCGAGCCGATATTACTGAAGATGGTACTTCCCTACAATGCTTCAGCCTCCCATCCATCCCCATATATCTACTCTCTAAAATTTTCTAATCCAGACAGTGATGGATTCTCTGATTATATAGTAGGAATGGTTACCTTCTAAGGTCCCATGACTCTGGATGCTGCCTTATACAACCCTCCACTCATGAATATATTACTCAAGCTGGAGTGTTGTCGCATCTCATGAAGTGTTAAATCCGTAAGTCCAAATGGTTTAGAAAACTTGCAAATTGAAGAGTGATACACTTGTGCAGCATTTGGGAAACTTTATTGAGAGGATGTTTCACCAGCCAGTGACGTGGTGGAAGCTGTTTGGTAACCTCTGAAATGTGACACAACAAATATATCAATAATAAATATGTTAAGAGAAAATTGCCAAGGCAGCATGAAGGACCAGGGTAATGATTCTGAGCCATTTCAATCACGCAAAAATAGAACGGGAGAACTGAATCTTCCACGCTGGGATCAGTAACGTGGAGGACCAGGATCTGTCTCTACACCTCAAGGCACCACCAAGGCAAGCGTGTGCTGATGTACCTGAAATACTCGACCTAGAATTCTCCACCGGTGAATCTCAGAAGAAAATAGCCACCTCTTGTATTTCGTCTCTCAGAGACGAAATGCAAGAGATAAGCAGGGAATAATAATAATAATAATAATAATAATAATAATAATAATAATAATAATAATAATAATAATAATAATAATAATAATAATAATAAGAAGAAGAAGAAGAAGAAGAAGAAGATGATGATGATGATGATGAAGTAGAATGGATGGATGTATAAGGAAATCAAACGATAAAAGGTACAATGGCAGAAATAGAGTGGGACATCGAGCTTAATTTGGGTGGTCGTCACTGCAGTCTGGATAGTACGTAATCACCAAAATTGCTAAGCTTAATGAACACATCACACAAAAAATCATGGGACACTTCAGTCAGAAATGTAGCGAAGCGTCAGAGAAATATTTACGAACCTGCTGGGAAAATAGGCAAGAGGTTCAGGGACACTGCTGAGTTAATCAACAGTGTAAAGAAGGAAAAACTGAGGAAGATGAAAGAATCAGCAAGTCAACAATTGAAATAAAAAAGAAAATTAGCCTAAATCTTTATGATAACGACGTTTCGCCCAAGGAGGAATTTTATATAGCCCCCTCTGGGAGGAAACATCGATATAAGAAAAGTTTGTGTTCTTTTGTGTATTTCCTCACAAAAACTAGAGAGCAAAAGAAGCACTTATGAAAGAAATAAATAACCCGCACATAGGAGAGAGGAGGTTACGACGACGTGTCTGGGTGTTATGTTGTACATAACGCACACACAACTACACAAGGATACAGACACAAAAGTAACACGCAGAAACACAGACATACAGTTACATACATGTAGTGATACGCACAGAAACACATTGAGACATATAGGAACAAACAGAGACATACAGGAACACACAGGGATACACAGGTACATACAGACATACACACAAGAACACACAGGGACACACAGAGAGACACAGAGAGATACAGGGAGGCACAGAAACACACAGAGACATGCAGAAAACCCAGAACTGTCCATCTGAAAGAAAATAGAGAAACAGAAAAGCAATTTGAACAGTAGGCGGCACCTTCTATTACACCGAGATTATGCCGCCTCCGAGGCTAGTTTATTGTGCTGCTCACATCCGCCCTGTGGACGGAACTGCAACAGCAGGTGGACACTCACAGGGTGTATCTGCCAGGATGACTATAAAACACTGATATATCTGTCACCGACTATAAAACACTGGCATATCTATTACTAACTATAAAACACTGGTATATCTGTTAGATTAATTATAATTATATCTCTCAGGCTGACTATAAAACACTGGTATATCTGTCAGAACTATAAAACAACAAACTCGAATAGCCTATGTACTAGACCCCATAAATGTTAAGAGAAGTAAATCTGGATATGCATTTATAATTCACATTTCTTTTATTATAAGCAAATAAATGTGGAACAAAAGAAAGTGTGTAATGAATACAAGGGAAGATAAGGTAACCTTCATCCGAACGTCACTCACAGGACATCCATGCTAGTGAGTGAAACGTTATCCAGATAAAGTAATAGTTTTTGCCGGAGATAGAAAAGGGGGAGACGTCGGTGAAAATATCTGTTAGTGCATACGATGACGCACTGCTAACAGGTGTAGAGCAAGATTTTAATGCGACAGCGTTTCGCTGTGTATAGTGCTTCATCAAGCTTGCTGCGCACCTGAGTCTTTTTCTTCAATGTCTGTTATTCTATCTGCTAAGAAGGAAATAAGGAAATTCCTGATGGAACTTGACAAAATCTCTCCGAGGAGACTCAAACCAAAGACAAAAAACGAAATTGTCTGTAAGGAGCTCACCCAAATTAACAGATCAATAGAGGCTGAAGAATCGATAGATAAATACCTGTGTTCCAGACAAAACTGCTGTGCAAAGTATTATAAAGGAAAATAAAGAAAGGGCTGAGGGAGCACTTGGAGAATTTGGAGTTTCTTACAGAGAACCAACATGGCTTCAGGAATGGGTGGTCATATCTTGCGAGCCTTTTAGAGACCTACGACAGGTTCAAGAAGGTCAGAAAGGACAAATCGATGGGTTGACTATTAATGACCTGTAAGGTCTTTGATAATTAAAGACCTGTAAGGTCTAAGGTCTTTAATTTAGTGTCACACAAAGACTAAGTAACAGACCGGAAGGGTAACAGACAGAGTATTAGCAAAGATTAAAGAATACCTGAATAGAAGGCGACGAAGAGGCAGATTGCATGCTAAGTGTATATGTTTACGTCCTGACAATTAACGGTTGACTCCGGTATATCCATGTTCGTGAACGATGCCAAAATTATGGAGAAACAAACAGAGGAGGAAAATAAACAAGGAAAAATATCTAGCAGTAACAATTACGCCAAATCTGTTCTGTGAAGTGCACATAAACAGAATAACATCGGTGGTACATGTTAAACTGGCAGCCATAATAATTACTTGTAGAAACCTAGACAAAGACTCTTACAAAATACTCTTTACTAAATAAGCGTGAGAAATCTTTCTGTATGCGGCACCAGTGTGGAACATTCACCTAGCGAAATGCAAAGCTGAATGTCATAAAATCTAAGCGGCTTGATTTACGAGGAAAAGGCAATGGATATTAAATATCAAGCTTCTAGACTGTCTAGAGTGTTTAGAAGTCTAGACTAA
>NC_091297.1:41760542-41778042 GCF_038502225.1 Cherax quadricarinatus | reverse complement strand
AATTGGTGTAAATTGCTGGCTAGACAGATACTGCAAGGAACTTGCAATCCCATTCATTGACAACTGGAACAACTTTTATGGCAAACATGATATGTATGCAAGGGATGGGGTACATCTCTCTGGGGCTGGGGTGGTAGCACTTGCAGACTCGATTGAGAAGGCCATTGGTGAAATGCCTATGATTTTAAACTGATGGAAGATAGAGGTATGGGTGTGTGTGGGAAACAAGCAGGTTGCAACACTTGGGTTGGAAACAGTAAATGTATAAAAGGCATTCAGCATGAAGTTATAAATAAAGACAATAGATCAGGTCAGCAAACAAAGGGGGACAGCAGAGGGCAGCAAGGGACTAGCTCCCTTAAGGTTTACTATACTAATAGCAGGAGTGTAAGAAATAAGATAGATGAGCTAAGATTAATTGCAAGTGCAGGAAACATAGATATTATTGCTATAACAGAGACCTGGCTCAATCTGAAAGATAGAGAGATGCCCTCTGAATGTCACATACAAGGCTATAAATTATTCCACACTGACAGGGTCAACAGGAAAGGTGGTGGAGTAGCGATGTATGTCAGAGACAATTTAAATTGTTGTGTTAGACAAGATATTAAATTAGAAGCGTCAGCCACTGAATCTGTTTGGTTACAGCTTCTCGAGGGCCGAGAAAAACTAATTTTGGGTGTGATTTACAGGGCCCCAAATCTTGATAGGGAGTGCAGTAAACTTCTATGGGACGAAATTCGTAAGGCATCTACATACGAAAATGTTGTGCTAATGGGAGATTTCAACTATAGACAGATTGACTGGAGCAATTTGACAGGAAATTTAGAGTCAGGTGACTTTCTTGATACGATCCAGGATTGTTTTTTAAAACAGTTTGTGACAGAGCCAACTAGGGGAAATAACCTCCTTGACTTGGTTCTTGCCAGTAGGGAAACACTAATTAATAATCTTGAGGTTAATGATGAGCTTGGGGAAAGTGATCACAAATCACTCAGTTTTAATATATCATGGAATTCCCCTAATAATGGCAATCAAGTCTCCGTCCCTGACTTTCGCTTGGCTGATTTCATAGGACTGAAAAATTACTTAGGTGGGCTGAACTGGAATGACCTGACTAAGGGTCAGGTAGGTGGTGATGGTTGCCGATATGATGCTTTCCAGGGCATAGTTCTAGCTGCTCAGTCAAATTATGTTCCAAATAGGGAAATCAGATCAAACAAAAATGATCCTAAATGGATGAACAATAGATTAAAATATCTGATTGGTCAAAAGAGAGGCATATATAGGCAAATCAAAAGAGGAGAGGGGCAATTGAGAAATCGATATATTCAGTTAAAGAGAGAAATAAAAAAGGGAATTAGAAAAGCAAAAAGAGATTATGAGGTTAAAGTTGCAAGAGAATCGAAGACTAACCCAAAAGGATTCTTTCAGGTATACAGAAGTAAGATCAGGGACAAGATAGGCCCACTCAAAAGTTCCTCGGGTCAGCTCACTGACAGTGATAAGGAAATGTGTAGAATTTTTAACACATACTTCCTCTCAGTTTTTACACAGGAGGATACCAGCGATATTCCAGTAATGATAAATTATGTAGAACAGGACGATAATAAACTGTGCACTATTAGGGTCACAAGTGACATGGTCCTTAGGCAAATAGATAAATTAAAACCTAACAAATCCCCAGGCCCTGATGAACTGTATGCAAGGGTTCTAAAGGAATGTAAAGAGGAGCTTAGCACACCTTTGGCTAATCTTTTCAACATATCACTACAAACTGGCATGGTGCCAGATAAGTGGAAAATGGCAAATGTGATACCTATTTTCAAAACAGGTGACAGGTCCTTAGCTTCGAACTATAGACCAATAAGCCTGACCTCCATAGTGGGAAAATTTATGGAATCAATAATTGCCGAGGCAGTTCGTAGCCACCTTGAAAAGCATAAATTAATCAACGAATCTCAGCATGGTTTTACAAAGGGGCGTTCCTGCCTTACGAATTTATTAACTTTTTTCACTAAGGTATTTGAGGAGGTAGATCATGGTAATGAATATGATATTGTGTATATGGACTTCAGTAAGGCTTTTGACAGGGTCCCACATCAGAGACTGTTGAGGAAAATTAAAGCACATGGAATAGGAGGAGAAATTTTTTCCTGGATAGAGGCATGGTTGACAAATAGGCAGCAGAGAGTTTGCATAAATGGGGAGAAATCAGAGTGGGGAAGTGTCACGAGCGGTGTTCCACAGGGGTCAGTGTTGGGCCCCCTGCTGTTCACAATCTACATAAACGACATAGATGAGGGCATAAAGAGCGACATCGGCAAGTTTGCCGATGACACCAAAATAGGCCGTCGAATTCATTCTGACGAGGACATTCGAGCACTCCAGGAAGATTTGAATAGACTGATGCAGTGGTCGGAGAAGTGGCAGATGCAGTTTAATATAGACAAATGCAAAGTTCTAAATGTTGGACAGGACAATAACCATGCCACATATAAACTAAATAATGTAGATCTTAATATTACGGATTGCGAAAAAGATTTAGGAGTTCTGGTTAGCAGTAATCTGAAACCAAGACAACAGTGCATAAGTGTTCGCAATAAAGCTAATAGAATCCTTGGCTTCATATCAAGAAGCATAAATAATAGGAGTCCTCAGGTTGTTCTTCAACTCTATACATCCTTGGTTAGGCCTCATTTAGATTATGCTGCACAGTTTTGGTCACCGTATTACAGAATGGATATAAATTCTCTGGAAAATGTACAAAGGAGGATGACAAAGTTGATCCCATGTATCAGAAACCTTCCCTATGAGGATAGACTAAGGGCCCTGAAACTGCACTCTCTAGAAAGACGTAGAATTAGGGGGGATATGATTGAGGTGTATAAATGGAAGACAGGAATAAATAAAGGGGATGTAAATAGTGTGCTGAAAATATCTAGCCTAGACAGGACTCGCAGCAATGGTTTTAAGTTGGAAAAATTCAGATTCAGGAAGGATATAGGAAAGTACTGGTTTGGTAATAGAGTTGTGGATGAGTGGAACAAACTCCCAAGTACCGTTATAGAGGCTAGAACGTTGTGTAGCTTTAAAAATAGGTTGGATAAATACATGAGTAGATGTGGGTGGGTGTGAGTTAGACCTGATAGCTTGTGCTACCAGGTCGGTTGCCGTGTTCCTCCCTTAAGTCAATGTGACCTGACCTGACTAGGTTGGGTGCATTGGCTTAAGCCGGTAGGAGACTTGGACCTGCCTCGCATGGGCCAGTAGGCCTTCTGCAGTGTTCCTTCGTTCTTATGTTCTTATGTTCTTATAAAACACTGGTATATCTGTCAGACTGACTATAAAACACTGGTATATCTGTCAGACTGACTATAAAACACTGGTATATCTGTCAGATTGACTATAAAACACTTGTATATCTGTCAGACTGACTATAAAACACTGGTATATCTGCCAGACTGACTATAAAACACTGGTATATCTGTCAGACTGACTATAAAACACTGGTATATCTGTCAGACTGACTATAAAACACTGGTATATCTGTCAGACTGACTATAAAACACTGGTATATCTGTCAGACTGACTATAAAACACTGGTATATATGTCAGATTTACTATAAAACACTGGTATATCTGTCAGACTGACTATAAAACACTGGTATATCTGTCAGACTGACTCTAAAACACTGGTGTATCTGTCAGACTGACTATAAAACACTAGTATATCTGTCCAATTAATACATTAACTGTTACTCGATCCAGCTGCATAACACTGACACGGGTCATTATAATTGTATTTATGGGAGAAGCGCCTGGAGAATGGGAGGAAATGAGGTTCAGTTCAGGGAATGGAAGAAAATCAGGTTCAGTTCAAGGAATGGGAGAAAATCAGGTTCAGTTCAAGGAATGGGATCAAGAGACGTTCACCGGCATCAAGGTATAATGCCAACGATGTTCAGACACACGCTGTAGAATGTTTTTTTTATTGCGATAACGTTTCGACCTATTAGAGCGATATGTCTAATAGAACAAATGTTGAGGAAATGGTATGGTGATACCGACAAGATGTGGAAAAAGACACTTATGTACAGTTCAGGACATTTATTAAAGGAAACGTTTCGCCACGAGTGGCTTCTTCAGTCCTAATACAGAGAAAACTAAGAAAACACACATATATATAGTGGCGGGAGTCAGGTGAGGTGATGCGTGGGTAGAGGTGGTAGTAGTAGTAGTAGTAGTAGTAATGGAACTAAGGAGGTGAGGCAAGAGAGGGACCTGCTGGCATCATGTAACACCAGTTCCCAGGATGGGTAATATCCTCTTGCTTAGTAATTTTGAAATACTGTAACTACCGGATTTTTGCTTTATAGTGTTACTGACAGAAATTAGTGCAGCTTCAATGCATTTTCTCCGTCTTAAGTCGTCTTCTTTAATAACTAGTTTAGCTTCATTGAATTTCATGAGGTGTCCAACATCGTCTCTATGTTGAACACATGCGTTTTTGCGGTCATCATTTCTGCAAGCATTTTTGTGTTCTGCTATCCTAATGTCCAGAGTTCTGGCTGTTTCCCCTACATATACTTTGTCACACCCCCCACATGGTATAGTGTAGATTCCTGCACTTGTGCCAGAATCATGCTTGGGTTTTTGTATCAGGTTCCTAATAGTAGTTGAAGAGCTGGTAGATATTTTAGCCAGTTTTCTGTCAAACATTTTTGAAACATTAGTGGCAACGTTGCTGACCGGTAAAACGATGTAACTTGGAGGCTTTTCTTCAATTTGATAGGTGTTGGTCTTGCTGAGGATACGTGTTGCACGTTTCCTGCAGTCACGTATGAAGTGTAGGGGAAAGTGTAGTGAACTAAAAGAGTTGGTGATGTATGTACATTCTTCTTCGAGGAACTGCGGACTGGAAATTCTGTAGGCTCTCAGAAAGAAGCCAATAACTACCCCTCTTTTAGTTCTTGTGTCATGGTGAGAGAAGAAATGTAGAAGATCATTCTTGTAGGTAGGCTTCCGGTAGACTTTAAAAGAAAGTTTGTTTTCCCCTGTGCGTAAGAGAACGTCGAGAAAAGGTAACTGGTTGTCCTTCTCCTCCTCTAGAGTAAATTTAATAGTAGGTTCCAGAGTGTTGATGGTGTTGAGGATGCCCTGTACGTCAAGATTTTTGGGTACAATACCCAAAATATCATCTACGTACCGCATCCAAGTAACTGAACGAGGGATGTTATTGAGGATCCTTCTTGATTCCAGGTCCTCCATATATAAATTGGCAAGAACTGCACTAAGGGGGGATCCCATGGCTAGTCCGAAGAGTTGTTTGTACTTCTTGTCCTCGAACCTAAAACAGTTATAACGAACACAAAGTTCGACAAGGCTCACAAAATCTTGGCGGGGTACAGGTAACTCTGTATCATCTTGGATGCGGTACGTAGATGATATTTTGGTTATTGTACCCAAAAATCTTGACGTACAGGGCATCCTCAACACCATCAACACTCTGGAACCTACTATTAAATTTACTCTAGAGGAGGAGAAGGACAACCAGTTACCTTTTCTCGACGTTCTCTTACGCACAGGGGAAAACAAACTTTCTTTTAAAGTCTACCGGAAGCCTACCTACAAGAATGATCTTCTACATTTCTTCTCTCACCATGACACAAGAACTAAAAGAGGGGTAGTTATTGGCTTCTTTCTGAGAGCCTACAGAATTTCCAGTCCGCAGTTCCTCGAAGAAGAATGTACATACATCACCAACTCTTTTAGTTCACTACACTTTCCCCTACACTTCATACGTGACTGCAGGAAACGTGCAACACGTATCCTCAGCAAGACCAACACCTATCAAATTGAAGAAAAGCCTCCAAGTTACATCGTTTTACCGGTCAGCAACGTTGCCACTAATGTTTCAAAAATGTTTGACAGAAAACTGGCTAAAATATCTACCAGCTCTTCAACTACTATTAGGAACCTGATACAAAAACCCAAGCATGATTCTGGCACAAGTGCAGGAATCTACACTATACCATGTGGGGGGTGTGACAAAGTATATGTAGGGGAAACAGCCAGAACTCTGGACATTAGGATAGCAGAACACAAAAATGCTTGCAGAAATGATGACCGCAAAAACGCATGTGTTCAACATAGAGACGATGTTGGACACCTCATGAAATTCAATGAAGCTAAACTAGTTATTAAAGAAGACGACTTAAGACGGAGAAAATGCATTGAAGCTGCACTAATTTCTGTCAGTAACACTATAAAGCAAAAATCCGGTAGTTACAGTATTTCAAAATTACTAAGCAAGAGGATATTACCCATCCTGGGAACTGGTGTTACATGATGCCAGCAGGTCCCTCTCTTGCCTCACCTCCTTAGTTCCATTACTACTACTACTACTACTACTACTACCACCTCTACCCACGCATCACCTCACCTGACTCCCGCCACTATATATATGTGTGTTTTCTTAGTTTTCTCTGTATTAGGACTGAAGAAGCCACTCGTGGCGAAACGTTTCCTTTAATAAATGTCCTGAACTGTACATAAGTGTCTTTTTCCACAGAACAAATGTTGTTCGGTAACGTTTGACTTTTATTCAATATGGTCGAGATGAATAATGGAACAAATTTCTCCCGTGTGACTTCCTGATGATGGCTCACCGTGGAACCGACACGCCGCCATTTTTTTTTTAATTCCCCATTTGTGGAACGGCCTTATCTGCTCGTCCTGTCAACAATGGGCCAGTAGCATCAATATTTGATGCCAGCTTCCTCTCACGGAAGTTCTCGCTTCCTTTAGTTTTCTCATGAGTAGCATGTTGTGCCCGAGGCCGATGCTTCATCCTGTTATTCCATGCTTCCTCTGACCATTATCAGTGTCCGTCATTACATAGCTACCTGTATCCGTGGTGCTGTACCACCGCTAGTATAAGTCATTACAAAGTTCTACGTGTCTGTGGGGCTGTACCCACCAAGAAGACGTGTGTGGGAACACAGGGACACCTGTGTCTGGTCTTCCTATAATGACAGCTGCGCACCAAGTCAGAAAAGCAATGCATGAACAGAGACTTTTCCATTTAAATCATAATTGGACACAATCGCAAAGCAGCACCCGTCAGCCAGTGTGTTTTTTATAGTAAATAAAGATTTTGATTTTGATTTTTGAATTTCGTAACCACATATAAGCTACAACTCAATATATGTGTGCCTGAATTTACGACTACGTAAACTGCATATTACTGTTCCCAATTCTTCAAAGCTGTAAATTTTGCGTCTGTAAAATATATGTAAACAGATAACATAAGTGCTGGAGTTCAGCCTCTGAAATCTTCAATGAATTCTTCAATTACGTTTGGTTTCTGTTCGGTAAGAACAGCAGCAAGAAAATTTTTTATGATTTCTATTCATCTGGTCATTACTGCCTTTCCCCAGTTCATCTCTATCCCTCGTTCACACATGTCTAAATTTCCCCCCACCTGTCCACCCCTCTCACACGTCTGTCTTCCTCTTCCCTTACGTTATAACGCCCCTACCCCACTCCTATCCACGTTTCTCTTACACATGTCTACCCCTCCCTTTCTATCTTCCTCTATCCTCATCTCCCTTCCACACGCCCATAACTCTCAACAAGCCTATTTGTCTCTCCCCAAATACTCTTCTTCCCATCCACACCTGTACTCCACACCTGCGAGACTTTCCACAAAAGAACTTGGTAAAATCTTCCCATAGGCCCAAGTGGCTTTAACGATACCGGAGTCGGACGCCGAAAAACGGTACAATGAACCCGGACAGCAATATTCTGTGTATTCCCCGGAATATCTAGTCTGGTGTGTTTGGACACATCTTGATGGTAGGGAATATTGGCGCTTGTCGAAGTGAATGACGCAATATTGTCTGGAAAGTGGGATGAGGATGGGGATGGGGATAGGGATGGGGAGGGGGATGGGGAGGGGGATGGGGATAGGTGGATGGGGAATGGGTGGAGGGCCGCTCGCCTCTACCCTTCCCCACTGTTGGTCTTCAAGATTTTCTCAAGGATTCGGTGGGTTCTTTCATTTCATGGGGAAAAAGAGACTGTGGGTTCAATTACTCTGAGGTTTATATCCCCCGTGGGCGAAATTTTGGATTTTCGAAACGAAGAAGAAAAAATAAATAAAAATAGAAATATTCGTTTTAGCGGCTTCAAATATATATATATATATATTACATATACCCCGCCTCGGTGGGATATATATATATATATATATATATATATATATATATATATATATATATATATATATATATATATATATATATATATATATATATATATATATATATATATATATAGGTTTGAGACCAGGTCTCAGACCTGGTCTCAGTCCAGGCCTACTCAATTAGAAAGGAAGAAGTATTATAGGACTAAGCATTATTAACAGGTAGCACAGTGTAAGATATGTGCTGCTGACAAGATAAGTATTGTCTGGCGAAAACAAAGATGGAATCGCTTGAGTGTTCATAACCCAGCGAGTGTGACTCTGACTCCAGGAGTATGAGATATCCAACACGCCTGTTAATGTGGTAACCAATCAACAATGAATACGAAAATAAATAATCGTCTATAAGAATGTAGAATATTTAAAAAAAAATTATTGCTAACACCTTGTTGACTCACGAAATCGTAATAACACGATTACAGACAAACCACGAAACAGGTGTCTGAATCTTGTTAGGCTGTCATAGACCAGTAGTTAACATATTGACCTGCAAGTTTTAGGACTCGCATGTCATAGGTTCGAGTCCCACTCGTTGTGTGACTGGATAACATGTTTTTGAGTGCGAAGGAAGTCCCTTTTGTACTGTCAATGTGAGAGCGTTCCTACTAGGAGGATTTTATATAAATCGGATATTCAAGATGGCGGATAGTGGTCAGTGACATTCAGATTGACACCTTCCCAACGTCCTTTGTCTTAGGCAGGGAAAGGAAAATGAACTAAAGAACATTTATTGTTTCGTAAAGCATTAATTTATTTTTGGTTAAATTTAGAGAATATTAACCGAACATTATACGTTCCTTCACATGTCACTCAAATGGCTAACGGAATATGATCAACAGTAATCGTAAATCATTAATAAACAGGGGCAGTATCTGATCACCCTTGCCCAATAACTTTTGTCTTCAATAGAAGACAAGTTACTGTAGCACTTCTGGTGCTACAGTAAAGTCATGAGAACAAAACGTGGGTCAAACTGCAAGCTGTAGACTTTTTCTTCCACCCTAATATTTAACCTCCCCTTTAACACTAGGGTAATAACCGAGATTCTAATGAGCTAACCTTTGTATAGTATCATCTTCTTTATCTTTACCATCAACAACATCATCATAAAGAGCTTCCTCCCCTGCGTCATCTTTCAGATTATCTTTTGATATAGTTGAAACAACTGTCAGATCCTCCACACATGTCACTGCTGATGTCTTCTATAGGCTTATGAAATGCCGACTCATTGTTATATCGAGTGTCATCTCGATCAGCTTGTTTTATTCCTCCAACTATAAATCTCTGTTTACTACAGTCACGGTAACCGGCAACTGCTGAGCGTTGATCACTGAGAGCACCTCGTAGTCTTACCCAAACTAAATTTGTCCACTCATTCTCTCGTTTGCTACAGACTTAAAGAATTGAATCTCTGAAGGGCGACTTAGGCTCACCGCTCTACAAAGACACAGTTTACCACCTGAAAGGCCTGGTCAAGGACTGGGCTGCCGGGGAGTTGACCCGAGGAACGACCTCCAAGTCGACTCCAGGTAGGTAAAGGATAACAAGCGTCGTGTTGGACTTTGAGTGAGCCTACTGTTATCTCCCCATAAAAAGAAAATAAACTTCAGATGGGAGGATTTCTTTTCTTTTTCAGAGATAAAGATTCACGTTTCTTTGACTCATTTTACTCCCCGAGTTTCTTGCGTTTTAGATGCTTTTTTTATGTATATGAAGAAACACGAGTTTTTGTGGCGTTTGATGGTACTGATTTCTTTTTCATCCTAGCGGTTTAGTGGTTCCTCGTGAATGTTGTCTCCTCGGTGTTGACGGGCAGGACTGAATGTTCGTTCTGTTGCGGGGGATGATGCAGGTGCATTCTAACATTCTGAGAGACTGATATTGCACTTGATGAGCCTCTCTGAAGTCGTCATTCACTTCTATCTCGGCGATCGGTCCCATGACTTAGTCTCAGGTTTCGGTTCCATGGTTTGATCCCTGGGCTCAATCTCGTGGTTTGGTCTCTGGGCTCAATCCTACGGTGTAGTTCCAGGGTTCGGTCTCACGGTTTATCGAGAGAGAGAGAGAGAGAGAGAGAGAGAGAGAGAGAGAGAGAGAGAGAGAGAGAGAGAGAGAGAGAGAGAGAGCTATATCAGCCTGGAGAAACAGATGGCAGGTAACATTTGCTCCTGAGAAAATACAAATGATGATCTCCAGGCACCATGATGGAAGTGCCGGAGCAATAGTACGAATGGGAGAGTGTTGGTACCTAGGGATAAACATGATATCCATGGGGTGAAATCTGACTCCAGACTGACCATGAAGAACCACGTCGTAGATCTTGCAAACAAGGAAGCCAGGAAGCTTACAGTACTTCTCCGTATCTCGTATCTGTTCGACAGTAGAGGTTACATTCTGTACGAGGCACAAGTACGCTCACACCTTAAATATCCTCCTCTTTATTGGATTACCTGCCCCTTATCTCAGATACGACTTCTTGACAGAGTAGAGAACAGAGCAAGAGAGGGAGGGAGAGACAGAGAGAGAGAGAGAGAGAGAGAGAGAGAGACAGAGAGAGAGAGAGAGAGAGAGAGAGAAAGAGAGAGAGAGAGAGAGAGAGAGAGAGAGATAGAGAGTGTGTATCCTGGCTTGATCTCCGTCAGGACGCAGTCAGTCGACAGCAACAAGTTCATCAGAACCTAAATCGACAATCAATGCGATGTTTTTCCATTAGTCGCGAGTCACTTCAAGAGTTTAGTATAAACCCATATCTGTGGGCCTTTTGCTGGTGAGCTGTGGGCTCTCTGCTGGTGAGCTGTGGGCCCTCTGCTGGTGAGCTGTGGGCCCTCTGCTGGTGAGCTGTGGGCCCTCTACTAGTGAGCTGTGGGCCCTCTCCTGGTGAACTGTGGGACCTCTCTGGGTGAGCTGTGGGCCCTCTCCTGGTGAGCTGTGGGCCCTCTCCTGGTGAACTGTGAGACCTCGCCTGGTGAGCTGTGGTCCCTCTTCTGGTGAGCTGTGGGCCCTATCCTGGTGAGCAGTGGACTCTCTCCTGGTAAGCTGTGGGCCCTCTCCTGGCGAGCTATGGGCCCTCTCCTGGTGAACTGTGAGACCTCGCCTGGTGAGCTGTGGGCCCTCTCCTGGTGAGCTGTGGGCCCTATCCTCGTGAGCAGTGGACTCTCTCCTGGTGAGCTGTGGACCCTTTCCTGGTGAGCCGTGGGCCCTCTCTTGGTGAGCTGTGGACCCTGTCCTGGTGAGCTGTGGGCCCTCTCCAGGTGAGCTGTGGACCCTCCCCTGGTGAGCTGTGGGCCCTGTCCTGGTGAGCTATATATATATATATATATATATATATATATATATATATATATATATATATATATATATATATATATATATATGGGGAGCCTTTAATTGAGCTATGTGTAGAAAGAAATTTGGTAATAAGTAATACATATTTTATGAAAAAGAGGATAAATAAATATACAAGGTATGATGTAGCACGTAATGAAAGTAGTTTGTTAGATTATGTATTGGTGGATAAAAGGTTGATGGGTAGGCTATTGGCAGAAAGGTGGGCTAGTGCAAAGATGAGTAGTGGGGGGGTTGAAGAGGGTTGGAATAGTTTTAAAAATGCAGTATTAGAATGTGGGGCAGAAGTTTGTGGTTATAGGAGGGTGGGGGCAGGAGGAAAGAGGAGTGATTGGTGGAATGATGAAGTAAAGGGTGTGAAAAAAAAGAGAAAAAGGTAGCTTATGAGAGGTTTTTACAAAGCAGAAGTGTTATAAGAAGAGCAGAGTATATGGAGAGTAAAAGAAAGGTAAAGAGAGTGGTGAGAGAGTGCAAAAGGAGAGCAGATGATAGAGTGGGAGAGGCACTGTCAAGAAATTTTAATGAAAATAAGAAAAAATTTTGGAGTGAGTTAAACAAGTTAAGAAAGCCTAGGGAAAATATGGATTTCTCAGTTATAAACAGAGTAGGGGAGTTAGTAGATGGGGAGATGGAGGTATTGGGTAGATGGCGAGAATATTTTTGAGGAACTTTTAAATGTTAAGGAAGAAACAGAGGCAGTAATTTCATGCACTGGTCAGGGAGGTATACCATCTTTTAGGAGTGAAGAAGAGCAGAATGTAAGTGTGGGGGAGGTACGTGAGGCATTACGTAAAATGAAAGGGGGTAAAGCAGCTGGAACTGATGGGATCATGACAGAAATGTTAAAAGCAGGGGGGGATATAGTGTTGGAGTGGTTGGTACTTTTGTTTAATAAATGTATGAAAGAGGGGAAGGTACCTAGGGATTGGCGGAGAGCATGTATAGTCCCTTTATATAAAGGGAAAGGGGACAAAAGAGACTGTAAAAATTATAGAGGAATAAGCTTACTGAGTATACCAGGAAAAGTGTACGGTAGGGTTATAATTGAAAGAATTAGAGGTAAGACAGAATGTAGGATTGCGGATGAGCAAGGAGGTTTCAGAGTGGGTAGGGGATGTGTAGATCAGGTGTTTACATTGAAGCATATATGTGAACAGTATTTAGATAAAGATAGGGAAGTTTTTATTGCATTTATGGATTTAGAAAAGGCATATGATAGAGTGGATAGAGGAGCAATGTGGCAGATGTTGCAAGTATATGGAATAGGTGGTAAGTTATTAAATGCTGTAAAGAGTTTTTATGAGGATAGTGAGGCTCAGGTTAGGGTGTGTAGAAGAGAGGGAGACTACTTCCCGGTAAAAGTAGGTCTTAGACAGGGATGTGTAATGTCACCATGGTTGTTTAATATATTTATAGATGGGGTTGTAAAGGAAGTAAATGCTAGGGTGTTTGGGAGAGGGGTGGGATTAAATTATGGGGAATCAAATTCAGAATGGGAATTGACACAGTTACTTTTTGCTGAGGATACTGTGCTTATGGGAGATTCTAAAGAAAAATTGCAAAGGTTAGTGGATGAGTTTGGGAATGTGTGTAAAGGTAGAAAGTTGAAAGTGAACATAGAAAAGAGTAAGGTGATGAGGGTGTCAAATGATTTAGATAAAGAAAAATTGGATATCAAATTGGGGAGGAGGAGTATGGAAGAAGTGAATGTTTTCAGATACTTGGGAGTTGACGTGTCGGCGGATGGATTTATGAAGGATGAGGTTAATCATAGAATTGATGAGGGAAAAAAGGTGAGTGGTGCGTTGAGGTATATGTGGAGTCAAAAAACGTTATCTATGGAGGCAAAGAAGGGAATGTATGAAAGTATAGTAGTACCAACACTCTTATATGGGTGTGAAGCTTGGGTGGTAAATGCAGCAGCGAGGAGACGGTTGGAGGCAGTGGAGATGTCCTGTTTAAGGGCAATGTGTGGTGTAAATATTATGCAGAAAATTCGGAGTGTGGAAATTAGGAGAAGGTGTGGAGTTAATAAAAGTATTAGTCAGAGGGCAGAAGAGGGGTTGTTGAGGTGGTTTGGTCATTTAGAGAGAATGGATCAAAGTAGAATGACATGGAAAGCATATAAATCTATAGGGGAAGGAAGGCGGGGTAGGGGTCATCCTCGAAAGGGTTGGAGAGAGGGGGTAAAGGAGGTTTTGTGGGTAAGGGGCTTGGACTTCCAGCAAGCGTGCGTGAGCGTGTTAGATAGGAGTGAATGGAGACGAATGGTACTTGGGACCTGACGATCTGTTGGAGTGTGAGCAGGGTAATATTTAGTGAAGGGATTCAGGGAAGCCGGTTATTTTCATATAGTCGGACTTGAGTCCTGGAAATGGGAAGTACAATGCCTGCACTTTAAAGGAGGGGTTTGGGATATTGGCAGTTTGGAGGGATATGTTGTGTATCTTTATATGTGTATGCTTCTAGACTGTTGTATTCTGAGCACCTCTGCAAAAACAGTGATAATGTGCGAGTGTGGTGAAAGTGTTGAATGATGATGAAAGTATTTTCTTTTTGGGGATTTTCTTTCTTTTTTGGGTCACCCTGCCTCGGTGGGAGACGGCCGACTTGTTGAAAAAAAAAAAAAAAAATATTATTATTATTATTACTATTATTATTATTATTATTATTATTATTATTATTATTATTATTATTATTATTAGTAGTAGTAGTAGTAGTAGTAGTAGTAGTAGTATTTGTGTGTACTCAACTAATTGTGCTCACCTAAATGTGGTTTCAAGGGTCGAGACTCAGCTCCTGACCCCGTCTCTTTACTGACCGCTACTGGGTCCTCCCTCTCCCTGCTCCACGAACTTTATCATACCTCGTCTTAAAACTATGTATGGTTCCTGCCTCCACTACATCACTTTCCAGACTACTCCACTTCCTAACAGCTCTGTGGCTGAAGAAATGCTTCCTAACATCCCTTTGGCTCATCTGAGTCCTCAACTTCCAACTGTGACCCCTTTTTTCTGGGTCTCATCTTTGGATCATCCTGTCTCTGTCCACCTTATCTATTCCACGCAGTATTTTGCACGTCGTTATCAAGTCCCCCCTGACCCCTCCTGCGCTCCAGTGTCGACAGACCGTGTGTGTGTGTGTGTGTGTGTGTGTGTGTGTGTGTGTGTGTGTGTGTGTGTGTGTGTGTGTGTGTGTGTGTGTGAGTGTGTGTGTGTGTGTGTGTGTGTACTCACCTACTTGTATTCACCTATTTGAGGTTGCAGGGGTCGAGTTAAGCTCCTAGCCCCGCCTCTTCACTGGTCGCCACTAGGTCACTCTCCCTGAACCATGAGCTTTATCATACCTCTGCTTAAAGCTATGTATGGATCCTGCCTCCACTACATCTCTTCCCAACTATTCCACTTCCTGACTACTCTGTGGCTGAAGAAATACTTCCTAACATCCCTGTGATTCATCTGTGTCTTCAGCTTCCAACTGTGTCCCCTTATTGCTGTGTCCCATCTCTGGAACATCCTGTGTTTGTCCACCTTTTCAATTCCTCTCAGTATTTTGTAAGTCGTTATCATGTCCCCGTATCTCTCCTGTCCTCCAGTGTCGTCAGGTTGATTTCCCTTAACCTCTCTTCGTAGGACTTACCTCTTAGCTCTGGGACTAGTCTTGTGGCAAACCTTTGCACTTTCTCTAGTTTCTTCACGTGCTTGGCTAGGTGTGGGTTCCAAACTGGTGCCGCATACTCCAATATGGGCCTAACGTACACGGTGTACAGGGTCCTGAACGATTTCTTATTAAGATGTCGAAATGCTGTTCTGAGGTTTGCTAGGCGCCCATATGCTGCAGCAGTTATTTGGTTGATGTGCGCTTCAGGAGATGTGCCTGGTGTTATACTCACCCCAAGATCTTTTTCCTTGAGTGAGGTTTGTAGTCTCTGACCCCCTAGACTGTACTCCGTCTGCGGTCTTCTTTGCCCTTCCCCAATCTTCATGACTTTGCACTTGGTGGGATTGAACTCCAGGAGCCAATTGCTGGACCAGGTCTGCAGCCTGTCCAGATCCCTTTGTAGTTCTGCCTGGTCTTCGATCGAATGAATTCTTCTCATCAACTTCACGTCATCTGCAAACAGGGACACATCAGAGTTTATTCCTTCTGTCATGTCGTTCACAAATACCAGAAACAGCACTGGTCCTTGGACTGACCCCTGTGGGACCCCGCTGGTCACAGGTGCCCACTCTGACACCTCGCCACGTACCATGACTCGCTGCTGTCTTCCTGACAAGTATTCCCTGATCCATTGTAGTGCCTTCCCTGTTATTCCTGCTTGGTCCTCCAGTTTTTGCACTAATCTCTTGTGTGGAACTGTGTCAAACGCCTTCTTGCAGTCCAAAAATATGCAATCCACCCACCCCTCTCTCTCTTGTCTTACTGTTGTCACCATGTCATAGAATTCCAGTAGGTTTGTGACACAGGATTTCCCATCCTTGAAACCATGTTGGGTGCTGTTAATGAGATCATTCCTTTCTAGGTGTTCCACCACTCTTCTCCTGATAATCTTCTCCATGACTTTGCATACTATACATGTCAGTGACACTGGTCTGTAGTTTAATGCTTCATGTCTGTCTCCTTTTTTAAAGACTTGGACTACATTTGCTGTTTTCCATGCCTCAGGCAATCTCCCTGTTTCGATAGATGTATTGAATATTGTTGTTAGGGGTACACATAGCGCCTCTGCTCCCTCTCTCAATACCCATGGGGAGATGTTATCTGGCCCCATTGCCTTTGAGGTATCTAGCTCACATAGAAGCCTCTTCACTTCTTCCTCGGTTGTGTGCACTGTGTCCAGCACATGGTGGTGTGCCCCACCTCTCTGTCTTTCTGGAGCCCCTTCTGTCTCCTCTGTGAACACTTCTTTGAATCTCTTTTTGAGTTCCTCACATACTTCACGGTCATTTCTTGTTGTCTCTCCTCCTTCCTTCCTTAGCCTGATTACCTGGTTCTTGACTGTTGTTTTCCTCCTGATGTGGCTGTACAACAGTTTCGGGTCAGATTTGGCTTTCGCTGCTATGTCATTTTCATATTGTCTTTGGGCCTCCCTTCTTATCTGTGCATATTCGTTTCTGGCTCTACGACTGCTCTCCTTATTCTCCTGGGTCCTTTGCCTTCTATATTTCTTCCATTCCCTAGCACACTTGGTTTTTGCCTCCCTGCACATTTGGGTAAGCCATGGGCTCATCCTGGCTTTTTCATTATTCCTGTTACCCTTGGGTACAAACCTCTCCTCAGCCTCCTTGCATTTTGTTGCTACATATTCCATCATCTCATTAACTGGCTTCCCTGCCAGTTCTCTGTCCCAATGAACCCCGTTCAGGAAGTTCCTCGTTCCTGTGTAGTCCCCTTTCTTGTAGTTTGGCTTTATTCGTCCAGGCCTTCCTGCTTCTCCCTCCACTTGTAGCTCTACTGTGTATTCGAAGCTTAAAACCACATGGTCACTGGCCCCAAGGGGTCTTTCATATGTGATGTCCTCGATATGTGCACTACTCAAGGTGAATACTAAGTCCAGCCTTGCTGGTTCATCCTCTCCTCTCTCTCTTGTAGTGTCCCTTACGTGTTGGTACATGAAGTTTTCCAGTACCACCTCCATCATCTTAGCCCTCCATGTATCTTGGCCCCCATGCGGGTCCAAGTTCTCCCAATCGATCTCCTTGTGGTTAAAGTCACCCATGATCAGGAGCTTTGCCCTGCATGCATGAGCTCTTCTGGCCACTGTAGCCAGTGTGTCAACCATCGCTCTATTGCTCTCGTCGTACTCTTGCCTTGGCCTCCTGCTGTTCTGTGGTGGGTTATACATCACTGCTATTACCACCTTGGGACCTCCAGAGTGAAGCGTTC
>NC_091297.1:41745542-41755542 GCF_038502225.1 Cherax quadricarinatus | reverse complement strand
TGTGTGTGTGTGTGTGTGTGTGTGTGTGTGTGTGTGTGTGTGTGTGTGTGTGTGTGTGTGTCTTTGCGTGTGTATATGTGAGCTAAAGCCCTAATTCTGTTCCTTTTATTAGTTTAACCTTAAATATTTATATTGAAAGAAGCGACATATTTCTTAAGACTGACATGAACCTCGACTCTCCAGGTCAAAATATTATTTGATATATGGCGCTGATGGGCTACTGGCAGACGAGTGTGGCATTCTGAGTGACTTTAATCCTCGACCATTACTAACCTTCAACATTTTAAAGGACTTAGTAGATACAGCTTTCTCAACCTTTTGAAAATAAATTGGAGAGTTAAAATCTCTCACGTGAAAAAAACAGAGCATTAGAATCATGTCCTCTTCTAATACTGTATTTATGTTGATTTAATCTAAGTTCAAGACTTTTACCAGTTTGATCGTCATAAACTTTATCACATATTTTGTAACATGCTATGTTTCCATTCCACTCAGAAGAATTTGTAATGAACTCTAAAATAGTCTAATTGAAACAGTTTTTGGACAAAACATGCCAATAACAACTTTGTAATTAACTTAATGGATGAAATATTAGATAAAAATACAACAGCTGCTCTGGGTTTCGGTTTAAGTTTTGCAAGTTGAAAAAACTCAATAGTGTGGAAATTGCAAAATCCTTTTGTGACTTTGAAAACTCCTCTGATTTATCCATTGATGAAATTAATAAAAGTAAAGGGAGGGTTTTTAACTCCATGATAAAACAAAATATTCCCAATTGCCCTCAAAGATTTTTTTAAGTCATATGAAAAACTTGCTACTAATAAAAAATTGCATATTAGTAAAGCCGACAAAATAAATGCAATAGTAATTTTGAAAGAAACTGATAACAAAGAAAAAATGAATAACTTTTTAAATAACTCAGATATTTATTCTAAACTTCGAAGGAATCTCTTAGATTCTTAGATTCTGTTAACAGTAGTTTTGTAAAACTATAAAACTGCCATTGAAAGGCGAAGATTAATTAATTAAAAAAAAATCACCTCCACTAATCCATCTTTACCTATATTTATGGATTAATAAAAACACACAAACCAGGTAATCCAGTTAGACCCATTATTAGCTCCATAGGTTCAGTTTTCTATCAATTATGTAAATGGCTTGTAGATATTTTCGGCCCAATTTTTGGAAAAAATCTAACTTTAATGTTAAAAACAACATAGATTTAGTGGATAAATTAAACAACTTGACTGATTTAAATTATTTCATTACAGTTAGTTTTGATGTTACTCCCTTGTTTACAAAGGTTCCAGTTGGTGATTTATTAAGTTTCTTATGTAAAGAACTTATTAATTATGATTTACTATTGCTAGTACCTACTATCATTAAACTCATTAAACTTTGTATCGTTGACGCAAAGTTTGTGTTTAATGACGAGTTTTACATTCAGAAGTCCTTAGAAATTTTTATATGGAACATTTTGAAACAGGACTGCTTAACAAAATTCTTCCCACTAGAGCTAAGTGGTATAGATATGTTGATGATATTTTATGTCTTATGCCTAAGAATAGAGATATAAACCATTCCCTTGCTAAATTTAAAATTTAGCTCATTCCATAAATTTACTGTTGAGTTTGAACAAAATAACTCATTGCCTTTTCTAGATGTTTTAATTATTAAGGGGAACCATGATTTTAAATTTAAAATTTACAGAAAACTAACAAATAAAAGTTTCTATGTACACTATTATTATTAACATCAAGATAAAGTTAAACTGTCTGTATTCTCATCGTTTTTGAGAGCTTTACGAATTTGCAGTCCAGAGTTCATAGATGAAGAAATCTCGAAAATTTATGAAATAGCTAATGATCTAAAATACCTAAGAAATTTAACTGATAAACCTTTTAAAATTGCTAGAAATACTTTTCACAATTCAATTAGGAACAATCAACCTTATTCAACTAAAAATATGTTGGTTCTCCTTTACCATGAAAACTTGGTTGATATGCCTTCTCTACTTAAGAATTTTAAAATCAAAGTTGTATTTAAAAATCTTGATAAAATAAAAAAAAAAAACTTTTGATAATGCGGTCAAATCTGAATGCCACTTGTGGCATTCCACAAGGATGAATTTTAGGCCCATTGTTGTTCAGAATTTACATTAATGACCTTGATGAAAGAATTACAAGTGACATGAGCAAATTTGGTGATGATACAAACATAGGCCGAATAATTAACTCTGATGAGGATGCCAATGAACTTCAGGAGGATTTGAACAAATTAACGTCTTGGGCTGAAAAGTGGCAGATGAAATTCATTGTTGACAAGTAAAAGGTCCTAGTCCTTGCGAATGAAAATAGCCCTCGAAGTTACAAACTAGGTGAAATAGAGCTTGATCACAGTGTGAAAAGGACTTCGGAGTCATGGTAAGCAGAAACCTGAAGCCAATGCAAAAGTGCCTAAGTGTGCGCAATACGGCTAACAGATAACTAGGATCTATTTCAAGAAGTGTAAGTAACAGGCGTCCAAAAGTAATTTTATAGCTCCATACATTACTAGTGAGGCCTCAATTGGATTATACTGCTCAGTTTTGGTCTCCTTACTACAGGATGGATATAAATTCATTGGAGAACATACAGAGAAGGATGACTAAAATGATTCACTGTATAAGGAATCTCCCAATTGAAGACAGACTTAGATCCTTGAATCTTCACTCTCTTGAGAGACGTAGAATGAGGGAAGATATCATCGAGGTGTATAAGTGGATGATGGGCATAAACAAAGGCGATGTAAGTAAAATACTGAGATAAATTTAGATTTAGAAAGGACATAGGTAAGTACTGGCTTTCAAACAGAGTGGTCGATTCGTGTAGCAATCTTCCGAACAGAGTAATCGAGGCTAGGACCCTGGGCAGCTTTAAGAAGAGATTAGACAAATATATAATTTGGAGGGGTTAAGTTTGATTGGTGCCATGGGTACGGGAGTAAATTCTTGGGTAGATTCGGGAAAGGGGTGGTTTCGATAAGGACATACTCTGTATGGGTCAGTAGAAATAAATGGTATAAAAACCGACACAATGGAAAAATAAACACACAACATTTCACCCACACAGTGGGCTTTATCAGTCATAAACAGATCTATCTGGGTGAAAGGTACGTGATTATTTATAGGGTGGAGTCAGATGGAGAATGCTGGGTAGGTTGGATCTGATGAGGACCTGCACGGGACTGGCGGGTGTGTATGTATTAATGTGGGATACAGATGAAGAAGATTCTTTGCAAAGGGTTCAGCTATGTTATAGAAGTCGTTGTTTTGGTTGAAGCAGTTTGATACACAGATAAGTGATAATTCCAGGATTCTGCGGTATCGAGTGTTTTCTTCTTTGGCGATAAGTCTTGCGTTTCTGTAGTTGATAAAATGGTTGTGAGAATTTCGGTGTTGAACACGGGCATTCCAATCGTCCAATCTGCCAGCTTACTGGTGTTCTGAAATGCGTGTTTGGAGGTCTCCGGATGTTTCGCCCACGTAGAATTTGTTGCAGTCATTACAAGGGATTATGTATACCCCTGCAGAGGATCGAGCTTGTCCTGTTTATTACTGGTAATGTCGTTGGTGGTGATGGTTGTGGAGGTAGATACTTGGAATGAGGTATTGGAAAAGATGTTTGAAACGTGTTTGGCAGTGGAGTTTGTGGGAAGGACTATGTATCTCCTCTCTGCAGTGTCTTCTCTGGGTGTGTTAAAGATGTTATTTGCCCGGGGTCTGCAGGGTCTAATGAAGTGACGAGGATAGTGAAGTTCAGAAAATATTTGTAGAATTAGAGAGCATTCTTCCTCAAGAATGCTCTCTAATTCCCCCAGAAATGCTGACGGTTGTGTCTACAAGATTGCTTGTAAAATATATCAAACTGGTAAAAGTACTGAACTAAGATTAAAACAACTTAAATATAGCATTAAAAGTGGACAAGATTCTAATGCTATGTTTATTCACGTAAGAGGTTTTAACCATCCAATTGATTTTCAAAAGGCTGAGAAAGTTGTATGTAGTAAGTCCATGGCTGAGAGGAATATAATGGAATCAAGTCTCTTAAAAGTAGTTTTGAACATAACGTGAATATTACTTTAGGGTTATATAAATTGGATTAATTTATAATTAATAAAATTAGGGAGAATTTAATATACATTAGACAAGTTAATTTCTTAATTCATGGGTAGAATATAAGCTGTGTTCCACGAATCCTTGATTGCCTATCTAACATCATCATAAAAAGTCAAGTGTTGTGAGGTGGCCGCGAGGTGTAGTCTCGTCCTTATATGGTTTCCTCTTAATCATATATATATATATATATATATATATATATATATATATATATATATATATATATATATATATATATATATATATATATATATATATATATATATATATATATATATATATATATGTCGTGCCGAATAGGCAGAACTTGCCATCTTGGCTTAAATAGCAACGTTCATCTTGCCATATAGGACAAGTGAAAATTTGTGTATGCAATAATCTCGCCAAAATCATTCTGAACCTAGCGAAAAAAATACATTTCACTTTGTTTGTTTAGTATTAAATTACTGTAAAGAAATCTAAAATATATTTAGTTGGGTTAGGCTAAAATAAATTTTTCTTGTTATAATAAGGTTAGGTAAGTTTTCTAAGTTCCTTTTAGTGCAAAATTAAAAATTTTTACATTAACATTAATCAAAAAAATACGTCTTTAAACTTTTAAGAGAAAATTTTAGAAAGGACTTAATTTTAAATGAGTTCTTGCTAATTGACCAGTTTTACATACTCGGCACGGCATATATATATATATATATATACATATATATATACATATATATATATACATATATATATATATATATATATATATATATATATATAGTATATATGTATACTCTGCACTAGTCAAGGACTCGAACTCATGCTGCTTTGGCCTGCTTCGTGGTGGGCGAAAACATATGACGCCCTAATCCACTGAACCATACGATCCTTCAGAGTAGTGCATCCAGCGGAAATGGATGTTGTACTCGCTACCCAAGGACACACGATGGTGTGGATGACTCTAGGGTAGCGAGTACAGCATCCAGTTCCGCTGGATACGCTACTCTTTAAGGATCGTATGGTCCAGTGGATTAGGGCGTCATGTTTTTCCCCCACCATGAGGCAGGCCAAAGCAGCATGGGTTCGAGTCTTTGGCTAGTGCACTGTTGTTATTGATCAATACCACTCGTTCGTGGTAGCAATAATATATATATATATATATATATATATATATATATATATATATATATATATATATATATATATATATATATATATATATATATATGTATATATATATATATATATATATATATATATATATATATATATATATATATATATATATATATATATATATATATATATATATATATATATATGTCGTGCCGAATATGTAAAACTGGTCATTTAGCAAGAACTCATTTAAAATTAAGTCATTTCTCTTATACGTTTAAAGATATATTTTTTTCATTATTGTTTATGTAAAAAATTTAAATTTTGCACCAAAAGTATCTTAGAAAACTTACCTAACCTTATTATAACAAGAATAATTTATTTTAGCCTAACCCAATTAAATATATTTTAGATTTGTTTACAGTAATTTAATACTAAATAAACACAGTAAAATATATTTTTTTCGTTTGGTTCAGAATGATTTTGGCGAAATTATTGCATACACAAATTTTCGCTTGTCCTATATAGCAAGATGAGCGTTGCTATTTAAGCCAAGATCGCAAGTTCTGCCTATTCGGCACGACATATATATATATATATGTCGTGCCGAATAGGCAGAACTTGGGATCTTGGTTTAAATAGCAACGCTCGTCTTGCCATATAGGACAAGTGAAAATTTGTGTATGCAATAATTTCACCAAAATCATTCAGAACCTAACGAAAAAAATATATTTCACTGTGTTTGTTTAGTATTAAATTACTGTAAACAAATCTAAAATATATCTAGTTGGGTTAGGGTAAAATAAATTACGCTTGTTATAATAAGGTTAGGTAAGTTTTCTAAGTTCCTTTTGGTGCAAAATTATAAATTTTTACATCAACATTAATGAAAAAAATATATCTTTAAACGTATAAGAGAAAATTTTAGAAAGGACTTAATTTTGAATGAGTTCTTGCTAATTGACCAGTTTTACATATTCGGCACGACATATATATATATATATATATATATATATATATATATATATATATATATATATATATATATATATATATATATATATATATATATATATATATTTCAAGTGGCTTCAGGAAGAAATTCAAATATTTTTCATCGAGGCCTTTCTATCCACTTATACAGTTGTTACAAAGGGCTTGTTTGACGTTCTAAGTCAGATTAATGTTTAAGAATGTCAATGGAGGCAGCCTCAGCTGCCGTGTTCTGAGAAAAGCTAATGATAATGTCTATAATACAATTAAACGTCGATTTGAAACGGGAGACAAGAAAATTGATGGTATCCTTTTCAGGAGAGTCTTAAACGAATATAAAAAAAAATCGATTCCATTACGTCAGAGGAATTTTCATTAACTTTTTTTTCTCCTCATTAGCCCTGAGGATATCATAATTTTTTTTGCGACTGATAGAGAGAGGAGAAAAAAGTGGTTTTGGGGTTGATGAAAACAGTGGGGGACCATAGAGCCTTTTTTTTTTAGGCTCTTTCGGTAGCTAAAAGGTTTCGTATGTAATGGTAGGGTGAGCACTTTGGCCGCCCCCCCCCCCGGGCCGTGGGGCTTCCTGACACCTCTGATATACTGGGGAAACCTAAGTGTCTTGTCAAGTCGAGTGTATGTAATGTTTTACCCTGTCGCTTCCCTACCAGTCTGTGTGGACTCTTTCTTATTCTAGCATATGCATACTTCACCCTTACTCCTCTTCCTCTTCTTCCTCCTCCTCTTCCTCTTCTTCCTCCCCCCTCTTCCTCCTCCTCCTCCTCCTCCTCTTCCTCTTCTTCCTCCCCCCTCTTCCTCCTCCTCCTCCTCCTCCTCCTCCATCCCCATCCCCTACTCGCTTTCTACTTGCATCTCTTTATTCCGTCTCTCTCTCTATGTCTGTGTCTGTCTGTCTGTCTGTCTGTCTGTCTGTCTGTCTGCCTGTCTGTCTGCCTGTCTCTCTCTCTCTCTCTCTCTCGCCTGTTTACAACTACTCTCCCTCTACCTTCTTTTCTATTAGTTTCCATGTTGCCCCTTCATTTCCATTTCTCCTTTCTTTCCTTCCTTCTCCTCCCTCTGCTATTCTTCAGAAACTAGGCCATATTTCCCCCGTCTTATCCCTTGAAGTCGCAGATTCAGAGATGAGTCTTTCACAGTCTCACGCCTCAGCTGCTCTGTGATTGCTCAGTCTCAACGCCATTAAGTTGTCCTAGTCAACAAGTGAAGTGTGTAGTAGGAAAGGGAGCAGGTGAGAGATTCCTGCGTCTCACCTCGCGTCTTGGAGTCCATTGGTGTGTTGTCGACAATAGTGACACAAGATGTATGCACCGAAAGGTATATATCGGCCACACTCCCATACATGTACGGCTTGATTAAAACCCATAAGCCCGGTTTTCCAACGAGATCTGTTATTAGCTCAGTAGGATCGATAACATATGCCTCGTCAAAATGTTTGGTAAAAAATATTAACTACAATGCTGATCTCATTGACAAACTGCGAAATGTTAATATGTTCAATGATTTTACACTAGTAAGTTTGATGTTACTGCGTTGTTCACCCGAGTTCCTGTTTCCGATTTGCCATCTTAACTGGAAGAATTAGATCGGTTCTCCATGCCTTTTGATAAGAGCACCATTATTGAGCTGATTAAGTTGTGTAGTTGACTGTAAGTTTGAGTTTGAAGGAAAATACTATGCTCAATGGCAGGGAACGGCTATAGGAAATCCATTGTTTCCCCTATTGAGCAATGTATATATGGATTTCTTCGAAGTGAGGGAGTTGAAAGACATCCTTTCATGCAAAGCTAAGTGGTTCAGATATGTGGATGACATCTTGTGTTTGTGACCGAATGATATGGTCCTGGATACATTCTTACTGAGTCTTATACTTTAGCCCCGTCTATTAAACTCACTATGGAGAAAGAAGTGGAATCTAAGCTCCCTTTCCTAGATTTGCTGATGCACCTTGCTGATAGAAAGCTCGAGTTTACAATGTATAGGAAGACCACTGATGTGTGTTCATGTATCTGCTATTATTTCAACCATGAAACCAGAGTAAAAAGGAGTGTCTTTCTCACCATGCTGCGGAGAACTTGCTGAGTATGTAGCTCGGGATTTCCAGATAAATAAATTAGGAAAATATTTGATAATGCAATGAAACTGCTATACCCTAGAGATTTTGTGGAATCAGCGTTGCTGTAACTAGAAAAAGTTGTTATAGGACTGAATCTAAGATAACACCTCTGTTCAAGAATTTGCTGGTTCTCCAATACAATGAGAATTTATCTGCCCGACTGAATGCTCTTAAAAGATTTAACATGCAAGTAGCTTTTAAGAATGCACAGACTGTTAAAATTATTCTGAAAAATAATTCTTCACAACATTGCATTGGAGGTGTGTATAGAATCGATTGCAATGGGTGCAACTTAGCTTATGTGGGTCAGATATTAGGATATCACAGCAGAGATATTCATGGACTGCCCAAGAATCAAATACCATTTTCAGCCACATTAGAGTCTGTAATAACATGGCAAATTGGCTGGAATCAAAGTCATTATCCCTTGTTCCACTTGGCTTGGACGGAACATTGTAGATCGGCCATCATAAAACATGATACACATTATATAATAGTAGTGGCGGCTTATTCAAATTACATTCGTGTATAGTGGAGGCTATAGTCCTTAGCCTAAAATAGAACTCGTATACAAATGTGAAGGAGTGTATTAAATGTAGCACACAGAGGAATAGGGTCGGTTCTAATGGTTAGACCAGCGTCTGCCTCAGAACCTTGTGGAATAAAACTATGGCCATCGTCTCTAAGGGCTAAATACAAATGTCTCCATTAGAAATGAGTTCCCTTTAAATGAGTCAGCAGTGGACCCGTTTTCTAATGTATGGAAAAATACCTAGAAAATTGCCAGATATCAACATTTAGAATGTTAAGCTTTTTACATCATATTGAAGTTGACGGAATTTTTGATTATTGTTATACCACTAATTTTACGCTCGTCGGGCTGCCACTACACCTGGCGGTCTTATAATGCATTAAAAATTATTCAACCTTCCAGGCACCAGGCACTGGGCACTGATTGGCACGCCTGGGCACCTATCTTCTACTGCTTCCTTCTTCCCCCATTCTAGCAAAAACGCTCACTCTGAACGTGTTTACTCGTATTTCATCCTCTTTTCTGCAACATTGCAAGCTCCTTGTGATGTGTTGATTGCAACACGAAAGGCCAAGAAATATCTTTCAACTCCCCCCGTGGTTGCTTTGTATCTTGCATCGCCTGCTTACGATTCTTTTGCACACACACGCACACACACGCACACACACACACACACACACAGCAGAGGTATGATAAAGCTCACGGCTCAGGGAGAGTGACCTAGTAGCGATCAGTGAAGAGGCGGGGCCAGGAGCTCGGACTCGACCCCCGCAACCTCAACTAGGTGAGTACACACACACACACACACACACACACACACACACACACACACACACACACACACACACACACACACACACACACAAACACACACAAACACACACAAACACACACGCATACACACACAACCAAAACCCGCACACTATTCCCTCTGCCCCCCTCCCCCATCACAAAACTTCGGAGCTAGTGACCACGTAGTCCTGAGTTTTGATTACATAGTAGAGTTACAAGTGGAGAGGGTAACAGGAGTCGAATGGGAAAAGCCAAACTATAAAAGGGGGGACTACACAGGTATGAGGAACTTCCTGCA
>NC_091297.1:41693466-41745442 GCF_038502225.1 Cherax quadricarinatus | reverse complement strand
ACAGGCAAGGCTCTTCTCGCCTGGCCCCATCCTGAATAGATCTGTCATTTCGGAGCCTTCAACATGGGGGGGATTGGGGGGCCTTTTTTATTAAAAAGGCCAATATTGTCAAATACCCCGGACCCACTTGAGGACAAACAAAGGCTTTTATCCACAAGATGGGCAAAAGAAACCTTTCCCTTCTTACCCTTTTCCAGAACATCACCCCATATGAGAACATTTTTAAAATTTGACTTGGTAAGGAAAAATTCTTCCCTTTAATGATGTAACAAAGATAAAGTCAGTTGATCACATGAAAATCTGGCCCCGGTTTCCAACTTTCCTTTTTCCTATTTGGGTTGCCCAAAACCTTTTTAAAAATTTTCCAAATGAGCTGTTTTTGAGTGTTTTGGGTTTTTTTGCCAAAAAAGTTAGGAACCCTTAACCTTAAAAAATTTTTCAAAAAAGCGGGGACCCTTTTTCCTTTCCCAAAGAGAGAGAGAGAACTAACTTACGTACTGTACAAAAACCCAACCCCATTTGGGGATCTCCCAAGAAAAAAATTCCCAGATGGCGGGGCTCCTCCTTCATCCCCACCAGGTCGGCACGCAACTGAAAAATTTCCCGTGTTCGGCCCCTTTTGAAGGTTAAATTTTCCGCCCCCCAATGCAAAGGAAATTCCCCCTCCAGGATAAAAAGGGAAAACAGAAAAACAGACTTAAAACAGAAAAAGGATATATATATATTTTATTTTTTTTTTTTTTTTTTATAAGGGGATTCCCCCAGGCGGGGTTTGGCCCGAAAAAAAAAAATTTTTCCACCTATTCCTCCATCATTGTCTTCCCGGGGGTTGCTTTACAAAATTTTTTAAACGGGCCTTTCCCCCCTTTTCAGTCCCAGGTTTTTGTTTTCCCACCCCAGGACCCCAAGGCCCGGCCCTCCCGTTTCCCCTGAACCCCTTAAAAATTTCTGCTCACCTCCAACAGCACGTCAAGTTTTAAAAAAAATTTTGTCCCCAAATTCCTAATCAAACATGCTCACGTTTTGGCAAAATCCAAGCCCCTCGCAAAAAACCCCCTTTCCCCCTCCCCCCCCTTTCCTACCCCGGCCCTTATTTGTTCCCTCGGAATGAAAATTTTAAAGTCTTCTGTTTCGCTCCATTCTCAAACCAGTAAAATTTTTTCCAAAAACCCTTCCTAAAAACCCTCTGGACCTTTTTTTTTTGGGCCCCACCCTCCCCCCCTTTTTAAACTACAATTTTCCCCATTATTTTTAAAATATTGTTAGCCCCGAATCCCCACTGCCCCAGCCTTTTCCTGCAACATTATCACCAGTTTCCCCCTTTTAAAAGGCGTTTAAAACTATCTCTTTTCTTTCTTTGCCTCCAGGACAATTTTTCTTTTTTTTAACAGACTCCTAAATTCCCCTAAACCCTTTTCCCCTCTAAATTTTTGATTTCATCCATAGACCCATCCCCAACATCCCCCAAAATAAGTGAATTTCCCACCCCCCCATACCTCTCCCCCCAATCGATATCCAATCTTTACCCCTAATCTTTTTTTATCCTCATAACCCTCTTTCCTGTTTCCAATTTTTTTCTTTTTTTTGCCCCCCTACAAATTCATCCCCCCAATCTCCCTTCTCTTAAATCTCCCAAGAACACATTATCAGCAAAAAATAACTTTACCCCCATTATGTGATTCTTTATTTTTAATTCAAGCCTCTTGCCAAAACCCTCCATTTACTTCTCTTAAACCCCCTCTATAAATATTTAATGGGGTTGAAAAAAAAATCACTTTTAAAAAACAATTAAAAAATAAGAAACACACTAAAAAGGTTTCTGAATTTTCTTTACAAATATATATATTATATTATTATATATATATATATATATATATATATATATATATATATATATATATATATATATATATATATATATATATATATATATTAAAAATTTTATTATATATATATATATATATATATATATATATATATATATATATATATATATATATATATATATATTATATATATATATATATGTCAATTAATATCAAAACTAAATTACTCCCGTTTTGTTTGGGGCCTTAAAATTTCCCCCATTTTTGTCCCCTTTCCTTTTTTGGGGACTTATATCACACACAAAATCTTTTCCCATTCCCCCTCAAAAATTTTCCAAAAGATTTGTATGTTTCTTCAGACTTAATACCCTTTTTTCATGGAACAGTTCCAGCGTCTCGGACATCTCCACCCCCCCCTTTTCCCCGATATTCTATCTTTTTGCGGTTTTTAAAAACCCGGGTTGACTTCCCATGCTGCCCCGGTTTTTTGGAAATTAAAACCAGTGTTTAAAATACTATTTCCCTCCCTTTCAACTAATCTAACTCGTCCATCTTATTCCAAACAAAAAATTAAACATATTTATGTTAAAAAACCCTTTTTTTCCCTTTCTCATTTCTTTTTCCCCCAAAACCCCTATTACTGCCCCGTTTTTAAGGGGGTTAACTTTTTCAATTCCCTTTTTTTTTCTGGGTTTTTCCTGGTACCCCCTTATTTTCCAAAAAACCACTTTTTTCCCCCGAAGTCATACCTGTATTCTTTTTAAAAGGCCCAACCCCCCCCGCCCTGCGGTTGATTTGCTCCCCCCCAGCCTTGATAAAGTGAACCCCATCACAAGCGCTGTCATTTTCCCGGGGGAAAGGGGTTAATTGTCAATGAATTTTACCGCTTTTTCCCCCAGTTTTGTTAGCCACCCAATTGGGCCCAATTGAAGTGGACAACAATTCTTTTCCAACTCCTCTCCTTGGCAAAATACTATTTTATGACGGGGTTCCCCCCTTCTTCCTAATTTCCCCCTTTGGGGCCTATACGGGGGTTGGTCCTCCTCCTATGTCTGGCCATCTTTCCTGCACTGGGGCAGATAATGGTTCTCCTTTCAGGGATGTTCCAGGGGGAAACAAACCCCCCCAAAACCCCAACCCCAGGAAAACTTTTCCCCTGTCCCTCTCTTTTTTTTAAAAGAAAAAAGGTATAAAACCCCAACCCGACTGTGCCAACTAAAACAATTTTTCTTACGCCCCTTGGGAAATTCGTCAAAATTTCTCGTGGTCTTCTTTGGGGGTTTGGGATTTCCCATCTAATGCTTCTGGTCCCCTTTTTCTTCCCAATAAAACCCCTTGTTTTAATTTTGTACCGAAAATGGGTTGGAAATTTCCACATTTGTCTTCGGGTTCATCGTTGTTTTTCCCCCTCCCAAAAGTCTTCTTCATCCCCCAAACTAGGTTCCCTGGCCCGGGCCCTTTTACCAGGGTTCCCCTCTTCCTGAGGACTCACAAAGGGAAAGGGTTACTACAATTCTCCCGGGCCCCCTCCATTAATCATGGATCTCCAGCTTTGGGAACCTAAACCCTCATTTAGCTGCTGGTAAAGGTTTCTCAAAAGAGGGACATCTTGGTTTTAGGGAAACAAAAGAGGAAAGAAATTTACGAAAAATATATATATATATATATAATTTATATATATATATATATATATTAAAATATATATATATATATATATATATATATATATATATATAATATATATTTTATTTTTGAAAATGCAATAAATCCCCAGTAAAAAGGGATTTTGGGGAAAATAAAAACAACCACTCTGGAAAAAAATAGGAAATTTAAAACGCTTTCCCTACTACCGGGCCTTGGGCTTCTCTATTCTTTCAAAAAAATTTTAAAATTTATATATATATATATATATATATATATATATATATATATATATATATATTATATATTATATATATATATATATATATATATATTCACTGATCTTTTCGAAGGGACTAACCTACGAAACCCTTTGGGCCCAGGTCGATTTTCCATATCAAACCCCCACCACACTGGACAAATATCTGGGCTGCAGCTTGCCTTTAAAGTTGATCCAAAGGGAATTTCAGGAGAAAACACGGGTTTTTATCTCATCCCCCATGCATCAGCCTTCAGAGATTTTAAAAAGGAAAGGTTTTCGAGCAGGCCCAAAAAAACACAAACCTGATTTTGGCTGGGAAAGGGGACTCAACCCCCAACCTTGGAGGTCGCAGTTTTTTATATAATCTACCCACTGGACAATACCGGGGGTGCAAACTTTGCCCCTTTTTTTAAACAAAAGCTATCAGTGAAAGGCTTAACTTTTTCATCATCCCCGCAGCCCTCAAGAAAACCCGCACGCCAAGGTATTTTTTCCCGGGGGGGAGATTGGTTGCCTTTGGGGCCCCTTTTTCCAAAGGGTTTGTAGGGTTTTTGGGCTCCTTCGGAAGATCGTGTTTGTGTATTTTCGCCTGCTCTTGGAAATTTCCCTTTCGGTTCAAACTCTGGTGAGCCGAATGGTTGGGCTTCTAAACTGGTTTTCCTTGTATCAACGTGGGGCAAGCTGCAAATAATTTGACCTTTCCCCTCCCTTATTTCCCCTTCGGAAGGGTTTTAATTTCCCTTCGGGCCGGGGGTGGTTTGTATATTTCACCTGCTCTTTCAATTTCCGTTAAAATCTTAAGGCCCCCTGCATGCAGGGGGTGAGATGAATAACAAAACCTTCTCCCTGAAAGCCCCTGCCCTTTGGGTCGGGGTGTGGCCAAACTCAACGCCCAACCAATTTCCCCGTGTGGGGGAGGTTAATGGTTTTGTGCCTTGTTCCCAAAGGTTGTGGGGTTTAAATCTCCCGCCAGAGATCAGTGTTTGTTATTTCCCCTTTTCTTTGTTTTACATGCAGGGGACGAGATAACTGTGGGCCTTCTCCTGAAAGCAGGCTGCCTTGGGTCAAGTGTGGCGGGCCCCGCCCGAAATTCCAGTGTGGGGGAGATTGGTCAGCACTGCATCTTTTTTTAATGTTCGGGGGGAACCGAAAATCTCCCACCAAATCGGGGTTTGTTTTTTTTGCCCCCTCTTTAAAATTTCCCTTTCATTTTAAAAACTCCCAGTAAAGGGTGATGCATCAGGGGATGCATGAAGGCATCATGATGCATGCATGAAGTTAAGCCTTCTCCCCAAAAACCCGCCTTGTATCAAAGTGTAGTCCCAAACTTAAAGGGCCAAAGGTATTGTCAGTGTGGGGGTTGGGTTGCAGGTACCTTTTTCCTTTTTTTCCAAAGGGTTTTAAGGTTTTTTGTCTCCTTCAGCCAGAGAGTGTAGTGGGATTGGAATAACACTGCGTACCTTGTTCCAAGGTTCGTAGGTTCGAGTCTCCTTCAGCCAGAGATCAGTGTTTGTGTATATTTCGCCTGCTCTTGTTTACATGCAGGGGACGAGATGAAAAGCTGTGGGCCTTCTCCCTGAAAGCAGGCTGCCTTATATCAACGTGTAGCGCAAGCTACTCGCCAAGGTATTTTCCAGTGTGGTGAGATTGGTACAGCACTGCATACTTTGTTCCCCCTTCCCTTTATATATATATAAATATATATATATATATATATATATATATATATATATATATATATATATATATATATATATATATATATATATATATATATATATATATATATATATATATATATATATATATATATATATATATATATATATATATATATATATATATATATATATATATAAATATGTCGTACCGAATATGTAAAACTGGTCAATTAGCAAGAACTCATTTAAAATTATGTCCTTTCTGAAATTTTCTCTTATACATTTAAAGGTATATTTTTTTCATTAATGCTAATGTTAAAATTTTTAATTTTGCACCAAAAGAATCTTAGAAAACTTACCTAACCTTATTAAAGCAAGAGCAATTTATTTTAGCCTAACCCAACTAAATATATTTTAAATACGTTTACAATAATTTGGTGCTAAACAAACACAATCAAATATATATTTTTCGTTAGGTTCAGAATGATTTTGGCGAAATTATTGCATACACAAATTTTCACTTGTCCTATATAGCAAGATGAGCTTTGCTATTTAAGCCAAGATCGCAAGTTCTGCCTATTCGGCACGACATACAAGAATAAATATATATATATATATATATATATATATATATATATATATATATATATATATATATATATATATATATATATATATATATATATATATATATATATATATATATATATATATATATATATATTAGTAAAGGAATGGTATATAGCTCTATGTTAAAACCAAACATTCCCAATTGCCCTCAAAGATTCTTTAAGTCTTATGATACACTTAATAACAATAAAAATTTGCGCCTTAATAAAGCAGACAAAATAAATGCAATAGTAATTATGAAAGAAAATGATTACCAAGAAAAAATGAATAATCTCTTAGAAGATACTGAAACCTATTCTAAACTTAGGAAAAATCCCCTAGAAACCGTTAACAGCCATTTCAATAAAACAATAAAACTTCTACTGAAAGGCAAAGATGAATTAGTCAAACAATTTACTTCCACTAATCCATCTTTACCTTACATGTATGGACTAATAAAAACATACAAACCAGGGAATCCAGTCAGACCAATTATTAGCTCCATAGGATCAGTTTCATATAAATTATCCAAATGGCTTGTTGATATTTTGAGCACTATTGTTGGCAAAATTTCTAACTTTAATGTTAAAAACAACATAGACTTGGTTGATAAATTAAGCTCCTTGACTGACTTAAATGATTTTAACATGGATAGTTTTGATGTTACTTCCTTGTTTACGAAAGTTCCTGTTGATGATTTATTAAGTTTCTTATCTGAAGAACTCGTTAACTATGATTTACCATTGCCAGTTCCTACTATCATTAAACTTATTAAACTTTGCATTGTTGATGCAAAATTTGTATTTAATGATAAGTTTTACACTCAGAAGTTTGGTATGGCAATGGGAAATCCTCTTTCACCTGTTCTTAGTAACCTATACATGGAATTTTTTGAAACAAGGTTGCTTAACACAATCCTCCCTAATAGAGCTAAATGGTTCAGATATGTTGATGATATTTTGTGTCTTATGCCCAAAAATGTAGATATACACCATTTTCTTGGAAAATTAAATAGCTTAGCCCATTCTATAAACTTTACTGTTAAGTTTGAAGAAAATAACTCATTGCCTTTTCTAGATGTTTTAATTATTAAGGGTAATAATGAATTCAAATTTAAAATTTACAGAAAACCTACAAATAACTGTTCCTATGTCCACTATTATTCCTCGCATCAAGATAGAGTCAAACTGTCTGTTTTCTCATCAATGTTTTTGAGAGCTTTACGAATTTGTAGTCCTGAGTTCATAGATGAGGAAATATCCAAAATTTATGAAATAGGTAATGATTTAAAATACCCAAGAAATGTAATTGATAAATCTTTTAAAGTTGCTAGAAACACTTTTTATAATCCAAAAAGGGGCAACCAGCCTTATTCAACTAAAAATATGTCGGTTCTCCCTTACCATGAAAACTTGGTTGATATGCCTTCTCTTCTTAAGACTTTTAATATTAAAGTTGTATTCAAAAATCTTGATACAGTAAAAAAAACTTTTGATAAAGAATTCCCCCCAAAATGCTGATGGATGTGTCTATAAGATTCCTTGTAAAATTTGCGATAAAGTTTATTACGGTCAAACTGGTAAAAATCTCGAACTAAGATTAAAACAACATAAATATAGCATTAGAACTGGACAAGATTCCAATGCTCTATTTATCCATGTAAGAGATTTTAACCATCCAATTGATTTTAAAAAGTTGAGAAAGTAGTATCAAGCAAGTCCATGGTCGACAGGAATTTAATTGAATCTTGTTTCATAAAAAGCAGTTTTGACAATAATATGAATATTTCCTTTGGTTTATATAAATTAGATCCATTTATAATTAAAAGAATTTGGGAAGAATTTAATAATACACTGGACAAATAATTTTTAAATTTTCTTGGGTAGAATAGCTTGGGGGTGAGTTGTGCAAAGGACCTATCCAAGTTGGCTCGCCGCGCGTCACGTGTTTAACCGTTGTGGGATCTGATAGTGAGGTACTGGCCGGACCCCTTATATTGCTTCCTTGGATGCTTCACTTTCATAGTTCCTTGATAATGTGAGTAGTCACGAAAGCGCTTGGAATTTCTCTATTCTTTCAGAGTGGTTGTTTTGCATATATATATAAATATATATATATATATATATATATATATATATATATATATATATATATATATATATATATATATATATATATATATATATATATATGTACATATATATATATATATATATATATATATATATATATATATATATATATATATATATATATATATATATATATATATATATATATATATATATATATATATATATATATATATATATATATAGGGAAGTACCACCTCTATAGCTGGAATATATATATATATATATATATATATATATATATATATATATATATATATATATATATATATATATATATATATATATATATATATATATATATATATATATATATATATATATGTATGTATATATATATATATATATATATATATATATATATATATATATATATATATATATATATATATATATATATATATATATATATATATATATATATATCGTGCCGAATATGTAAAACTGGTCAATTAGCAAGAACTCATTTAATATTATGTCCTTTCTGAAATGTTCTCTTATACGTTTAAAGGTATATTTTTTTTCATTAATGTTAATGTTAAATTTTTTAATTTTGCACCAAAAGAGTCTTAGAAAACTTACCTAACCTGCTTTAATAAGCAAGAGCAATTTATTTTAGCCTAACCCAACTAAATATATTTTAAATACGTTTACAATAATTTAGTGCTAAACAAACACAATCAAATATATATTTTTTCGTTAGGTTCAGAATGATTTTGGCGAAATTATTGCATACACAAATTTTCACTTGTCCTATATGGCAAGATGAGCTTTGCTATTTAAGCCAAGATCGCAAGTTCTGCCTATTCGGCACGACATACATGAATATATATATATATATATATATATATATATATATATATATATATATATATATATATATATATATATATATATATATATATATATATATGTCGTGCCGAATATGTAAACCTGGTCAATTAGCAAGAACTCATTTAAAATTAACTTCCTTATAAAATTTTCTCTCATACGTTTAAAGATATATTTTTTCAATAATGTTAATGTATAAAATTTTAATTTTGCTCCAAAAGAATCTTAGAAAACTTACCTAACCTTATTATAACAAGAACAATTTGTTTTAGCCTAACCCAACTAAATGTATTTTAGATTTGTTTACAATAATTTAATACTAAACATTCACAGTGAAATATATTTTTTTCGTTAGGTTCAGAAAGATTTTGGCGAAATTATTGCATACACAAATTTTCACTTGTCCTACATGGCAGGATGAGCGTTGTTATTTAAGACAAGATCGCAAGTTCTGCCTATTCGGCACGACATATATTTGTATATATATATATATATATATATCTATATATATATATATATATATATATATATATATATATATATATGAATATATATATATATATATATATATATATATATATATATATATATATATATATATATATATATATATATATACATATATATATATATAAATATATATATATATACATATATATATATTTATTTTTTTATTATTATCACACTGGCCGATTCCCACCAAGGCAGGGTGGCCCGAAAAAGAAAAACTTTCACCATCATTCACTCCATCACTGTCTTGCCAGAAGGGTGCTTTACACTACAGTTTTTAAACTGCAACATTAACACCCCTCCTTCAGAGTGCAGGCACTGTACTTCCCATCTCCAGGACTCAAGTCCGGCCTGCCGGTTTCCCTGAATCCCTTCATAAATGTTACTTTGCTCACACTCCAACAGCACGTCAAGTATTAAAAACCATTTGTCTCCATTCACTCCTATCAAACACGCTCACGCATGCCTGCTGGAAGTCCAAGCCCCTCGCACACAAAACCTCCTTTACCCCCTCCCTCCAACCCTTCCTAGGCCGACCCCTACCCCGCCTTCCTTCCACTACAGACTGATACACTTTTGAAGTCATTCTGTTTCGCTCCATTCTCTCTACATGTCCGAACCACCTCAACAACCCTTCCTCAGCCCTCTGGACAACAGTTTTGGTAATCCCGCACCTCCTCCTAACTTCCAAACTACGAATTCTCTGCATTATATTCACACCACACATTGCCCTCAGACATGACATCTCCACTGCCTCCAGCCTTCTCCTCGCTGCAACATTCATCACCCACGCTTCACACCCATATAAGAGCGTTGGTAAAACTATACTCTCATACATTCCCCTCTTTGCCTCCAAGGACAAAGTTCTTTGTCTCCACAGACTCCTAAGTGCACCACTCACTCTTTTTCCCTCATCAATTCTATGATTCACCTCATCTTTCATAGACCCATCCGCTGACACGTCCACTCCCAAATATCTGAATACGTTCACCTCCTCCATACTCTCTCCCTCCAATCTGATATTCAATCTTTCATCACCTAATCTTTTTGTTATCCTCATAACCTTACTCTTTCCTGTATTCACCTTTAATTTTCTTCTTTTGCACACCCTACCAAATTCATCCACCAATCTCTGCAGCTTCTCTTCAGAATCTCCCAAGAGCACAGTGTCATCAGCAAAGAGCAGCTGTGACAACTCCCACTTTGTGTGTGATTCTTTATCTTTTAACTCCACGCCTCTTGCCAAGACCCTCGCATTTACTTCTCTTACAACCCCATCTATAAATATATTAAACAACCACGGTGACATCACACATCCTTGTCTAAGGTCTACTTTTACTGGGAAAAAATTTCCCTCTTTCCTACATACTCTAACTTGAGCCTCACTATCCTCGTAAAAACTCTTCACTGCTTTCAGTAACCTACCTCCTACACCATACACTTGCAACATCTGCCACATTGCCCCCCTATCCACCCTGTCATATGCCTTTTCCAAATCCATAAATGCCACAAAGACCTCTTTAGCCTTATCTAAATACTGTTCACTTATATGTTTCACTGTAAACACCTGGTCCACACACCCCCTACCTTTCCTAAAGCCTCCTTGTTCATCTGCTATCCTATTCTCCGTCTTACTCTTAATTCTTTCAATTATAACTCTACCATACACTTTACCAGGTATACTCAACAGACTTATCCCCCTATAATTTTTGCACTCTCTTTTATCCCCTTTGCCTTTATACAAAGGAACTATGCCATGGGAAAACCTGGGTAGCCACAGCCACTCAAGAGGGAGAGGTTTTTTAGTGCCAGGAAGGAAAAAAAACTGGCAGGAAATGGCAGAAATCGTACACCAAATCCAGTCATTCCTGGAGTGGAACCACAGTCGATGGCCTCCACTCCAAACCAACAGATACAGATACTAATGCCGGAAAAAAAATCCCCCCCCAGTACCAACAATACCACCAGTCCGATAACATTCTTCTTTGCAAATATACAGGGTCTAAAGCCAGCTACAAACAACAAAATACCTTTCATCCGTGGACTGCTTGCAGAGGCAAAGGCAATGTTCGCGGCTTTCACTGAGACCCACATAAAGGATCACTTGGACAACGAAGTATGGATCCCAGGTTACAACCTATACAGATGTGACAGAGTGAACAGGCAAAAGGGGGGGGTTGGCCTGTACATTGCAGAGTCACTTGTTTGCACAGAACTGCTTAATGCCTCAAATGACGTAGTGGAAGTTTTAGCAGTAAAGGTCGAGAACCAAAACCTAGTCATTGTGGTAGTCTACAAGCCTCCGGATGCAACATCCCAGCAATTCCAGGAACAGCTGTTAAAAATTGACCACTGTCTGGAAAATCTTCCAGCTCCTGCACCCAACATCTTGCTCCTGGGGGATTTCAACTTAAGGCACCTAAAATGGAGGAATATAGCAAATAATATTGTTGCAGTAATAACACCAGGAGGCAGCTCTGATGAAAACTCACACTCACACGAGCTTTTAAATCTCTGCACAAAATTCAATTTAAACCAGCAAATAATAGAGCCTACAAGACTGGAGAATACACTAGACCTCATCTTCACTAACAATGATGATCTGATAAGAAATGTCACCATATCAAAAACAATATACTCAGATCACAACATAATTGAGGTTCAGACATGTATGCATGGAGCCCCAGACCGACAAAATGAGACTAGTCACGAGGGAGCATTCACCAAATTCAACTTCAATAACAAAAACATAAAGTGGGACCAAGTAAACCAAGTCCTAACCGATATAAGCTGGGAAGATATACTAAGCAACACAGACCCAAACTTATGCCTAGAACAGATTAACTCGGTGGCACTCGATGTATGCACAAGGCTTATTCCTCTAAGAAAAAGGAGGAGTAGATGTAAAATAGAAAGAGACAGGCGCTCCCTTTACAGGCGACGGAAAAGAATAACAGAGCGGCTAAAAGAGGTCAATATATCTGAAATGCGCAGGGAGACACTGGTCAGAGAAATAGCAAGCATCGAACTTAAGCTAAAAGAATCCTTTAGGAGTCAGGAATCGCGGGAAGAACTAAAAGCCATAAATGAAATCGAAAGAAACCCAAAGTATTTCTTCTCCTATGCCAAATCAAAATCGAGAACAACGTCCAGTATTGGGCCCCTACTTAAACAAGATGGGTCCTACACAGATGACAGCAAGGAAATGAGTGAGCTACTCAAGTCCCAATATGACTCAGTTTTTAGCAAGCCGCTAACCAGACTGAGAGTCGAAGACCAAAATGAATTTTTTATGAGAGAGCCACAAAATTTGACTAACACAAGCCTATCCGATGTTATCCTGACGCCAAATGACTTCGAACAGGCGATAAATGACATGCCCATGCACTCTGCCCCAGGGCCAGACTCATGGAACTCTGTGTTCATCAAGAACTGCAAGAAGCCCCTATCACGAGCCTTTTCCATCCTATGGAGAGGGAGCATGGACACGGGGGTCGTCCCTCAGTTACTAAAAACAACAGACATAGCCCCACTCCACAAAGGGGGCAGTAAAGCAACAGCAAAGAACTACAGACCAATAGCACTAACATCCCATATCATAAAAATCTTTGAAAGGGTCCTAAGAAGCAAGATCACCACCCATCTAGAAACCCATCAGTTACACAACCCAGGGCAACATGGGTTTAGAACAGGTCGCTCCTGTCTGTCTCAACTACTGGATCACTACGACAAGGTCCTAAATGCACTAGAAGACAAAAAGAATGCAGATGTAATATATACAGACTTTGCAAAAGCCTTCGACAAGTGTGACCATGGCGTAATAGCGCACAAAATGCGCGCTAAAGGAATAACAGGAAAAGTCGGTCGATGGATCTATAATTTCCTCACTAACAGAACACAGAGAGTAGTCGTCAACAGAGTAAAGTCCGAGGCAGCTACGGTGAAAAGCTCTGTCCCACAAGGCACAGTACTAGCTCCCATCTTGTTCCTCATCCTCATATCCGACATAGACAAGGATGTCAGCCACAGCACCGTGTCTTCCTTTGCAGATGACACCCGAATCTGCATGACAGTGTCTTCCATTGCAGACACTGAAAGGCTCCAGGCGGACATCAACCAAATCTTTCAGTGGGCTGCAGAAAACAATATGAAGTTCAACGATGAGAAATTTCAATTACTCAGATATGGTAAACATGAGGAAATTAAATCTTCATCAGAGTACAAAACAAATTCTGGCCACAAAATAGAGCGAAACACCAACGTCAAAGACCTAGGAGTGATTATGTCGGAGGATCTCACCTTCAAGGACCATAACATTGTATCAATCGCATCTGCTAGAAAAATGACAGGATGGATAATGAGAACCTTCAAAACTAGGGAGGCCAAGCCCATGATGACACTCTTCAGGTCACTTGTTCTATCTAGGCTGGAATATTGCTGCACTCTAACAGCACCTTTCAAGGCAGGTGAAATTGCCGACCTAGAAAATGTACAGAGAACTTTCACGGCGCGCATAACGGAGATAAAACACCTCAATTACTGGGAGCGCTTGAGGTTTCTAAACCTGTATTCCCTGGAACGCAGGAGGGAGAGATACATGATTATATACACCTGGAAAATCCTAGAGGGACTAGTACCAAACTTGCACACGAAAATCACTCACTACGAAAGCAAAAGACTTGGCAGACGATGCACCATCCCCCCAATGAAAAGCAGGGGTGTCACTAGCACGTTAAGAGACCATACAATAAGTGTCAGGGGCCCGAGACTGTTCAACTGCCTCCCAGCACACATAAGGGGGATTACCAACAGACCCCTGGCAGTCTTCAAGCTGGCACTGGACAAGCAACTAAAGTCAGTTCCTGATCAGCCGGGCTGTGGCTCGTACGTTGGTTTGCGTGCAGCCAGCAGCAACAGCCTGGTTGATCAGGCGCTGATCCACCAGGAGGCCTGGTCACAGACCGGGCCGCGGGGGCGTTGACCCCCGAAACTCTCTCCAGGTAAACTCCAGGTATGCTCTCTGCCAATCCCTAGGTACCTTACCCTCTTCCATACATTTATTAAATAATTGCACCAACCACTCCAAAACTATATCCCCACCTGCTTTTAACATCTCTATCTTTATCCCATCAATCCCGGCTGCCTTACCCCCTATACATATGTACATATATACATATATATATATATATATATATATATATATATATATATATATATATATATATATATATATATATATATATATATATATATATAAAGGGAAGAGTATACCAGGAAAAGTGTACGGTTTCCCTGAATCCCTTCACTAAATATTACCCTGCTCACACTCCAACAGATCGTCAGGTCCCAAGTATCATTCGTCTCCATTCACTCCTATCTAACACGCTCATGCACGCTTGCTGGAAGTCCAAGCCCCTCGCCCACAAAACCTCCTTTACCCCCTCTTTCCAACCCTTTCGAGGACGACCCCTACCCCTCTTTCCTTCCCCTATAGATTTATATGCTTTCCATGTCATTCCACTTTGATCCATTCTCTCTAAATGACCAAACCACCTCAACAACCCTTCTTCTGCCCTCTGACTAATGCTTTTATTAACTCCACACCTTCTCCTAATTTCCACACTCCGAATTTTCTGCATAATATTTACACCACACATTGCCCTTAGACAGGACATCTCCACTGCCTCCAACCGTCTCCTCGCTGCTGCATTTACAACCCAAGCTTCACATCCATATAAGAGTGTTGGTACTACTATACTTTCATACATTCCCTTCTTTGCCTCCATAGATAACGTTTTTTGACTCCACATATACCTCAACGCACCACTCACCTTTTTTCCCTCATCAATTCTATGATTAACCTCATCCTTCATATATCCATCCGCCGACACGTCAACTCCCAAGTATCTGAAAACATTCACTTCTTCCATACTCCTCCTCCCCAATTTGATATCCAATTTTTCTTTATCTAAATCATTTGATACCCTCATCACCTTACTCTTTTCTATGTTCACTTTCAACTTTCTACCTTTACACACATTCTCAAACTCATCCACTAACCTTTGCAATTTTTCTTTAGAATCTCCCATAAGCACAGTATCATCAGCAAAAAGTAACTGTGTCAATTCCCATTTTGAATTTGATTCCCCATAATTTAATCCCACCCCTCTCCCGAACACCCTAGCATTTACTTCTTTTACAACCCCATCTATAAATATATTAAACAACCATGGTGACATTCCACATCCCTGTCTAAGACCTACTTTTACCGGGAAGTATTCTCCCTCTCTTCTACACACCCTAACCTGAGCCTCACTATCCTCATAAAAGCTCTTTACAGCATTTAGTAACTTACCACCTATTCCATAAACTTGCAACATCTGCCACATTGCTCCTCTATCCACTCTATCATATGCCTTTTCTAAATCCATAAATGCAATAAAAACTTCCCTACCTTTATCTAAATACTGTTCACATATATGCTTCAATGTAAACACTTGATCTACACATCCCCTACCCACTCTGAAGCCTCCTTGCTCATCCGCAATTCTACATTCTGTCTTACCTCCAATTCTTTCAATTATAACTCTACCGTATACTTTTCCTGGTATACTCAGTACACTTATTCCTCTATAATTTTTACAATCTCTTTTGTCCCCTTTCCCTTTATATAAAGGGACTATACATGCTCTCCGCCAATCCCTAGGTACCTTCCCCTCTTTCATATATATATTATATATATATATATATATATATATATATATATATATATATATATTATACATATATATATATTATATATATATATATATATATATATATATATATATATATATATATAATATATATATTTATATATGTCGTGCCGAATAGGCAGAACTTGCGATCTTGGCTTAAATAGCAACGCTCATCTTGCCATACAGGACAAGTGAAAATTTGTGTATGCAATAATTTCTCCAAAATCATTCTGAACCTAACGAAAAAAAATATATTTCACTGTGTTTTTTTAGTATTAAATTACTGTAAACAAATCTAAAATATATTTAGTTGGATTAGGCTAAAATAAATTGTTCTTGTTATAATAAGGTTAGGTAAGTTTTCTAAGATTCTTTTGGTGCAAAATTAATTTGTTTTACATTAACATTAATGAAAAAAAATATATCTTTAAACGTATAAGAGAAAATTTTAGAACGGACTTAATTTTAAATGTGTTCTTGCTAATTGACCAGTTTTACATATTCGGCACGACATATATATATATATATATATATATATATATATATATATATATATATATATATATATATATATATATATATATATATATATATATATATATATATATATATATATATATATATATATATATATATATATATATATATATATATATATATATATATATATTTATATGTATATTTATATATATTATATATATATATATATATATATATATATATATATATATATATATATAATATATATATATATATATAATATATATATGTATATATATATATATATATATATATATATATATATATATATATATATATATATATATATATATATATATATATATATATATATATATATATATATATGTCGTGCAGAATAGGCAGAACTTGCGATCTTGGCTTAAATAGCAACGCTCATCTTGCCATATAGGACAAGCAAAAATTTGTGTATGCAATAATTTCTCCAAAATCATTCTGAACCTAACGAAAAAAATATATTTCACTGTTTTTTTAGTATTAAATTACTGTAAACAAATCTAAAATATATTTAGTTGGATTAGGCTAAAATAAATTGTTCTTGTCATAATAAGGTTAGATAAGTTTTCTAAGATTCTTTTGGTGTAATATTATAAATTTTTACATCAACATTAATGAAAAAAAATATATCTTTACACGTATAAGAGAAATTTTCGGAAAGGACTTAATTTTAAATGAGTTCTTGCTAATTGACCAGTTTTACATATTCAGCACGACATGTATATATATATATATATATATATATATATACTATATATATATATATATATATATATATATATATATATATATATATATATATATATATATATATATATATATATATATATATATATATATATATATATATATATATACATATATATATTATTTTATTATCACACTGGCCGATTCCCACCAAGGCAGGGTGGCCCGAAAAAGAAAAACTTTCACCATCATTCACTCCATCACTGTCTTGCCAGAAGGGTGCTTTACACTACAGTTTTTAAGCTGCAACATTAGCACCCCTCCTTCAGAGTGCAGGCACTGTACTTCCCATCTCCAGGACTCAAGTCCGGCCTGCCGGTTTCCCTGAATCCCTTCATAATTGTTACTTTGCTCACACTCCAACAGCACGTCAAGTATTAAAAACCATTTGTCTCCATTCACTCCTATCAAACACGCTCATGCATGCCTGCTGGAAGTCCAAGCCCCTCGCACACAAAACCTCCTTTACCCCCTCCCTCCAACCTTTCCTAGGCCGACCCCTACCCCGCCTTCCTTCCACTACAGACTGATACACTCTTGAAGTCATTCTGTTTCGCTCCATTCTCTCTACATGTCCGAACCACCTCAACAACCCTTCATCAGCCCTCTGGACAACAGTTTTGGTAATCCCGCACCTCCTCCTAACTTCCAAACTACGAATTCTCTGCATTATATTCACACCACACATTGCCCTCAGACATGACATCTCCACTGCCTCCAGCCTTCTCCTCGCTGCAACATTCAACACCCACGCTTCACACCCATATAAGAGCGTTGGTAAAACTATGCTCTCATATATTCCCCTCTTTGCCTCCAAGGACAAAGTTCTTTGTCTCCACAGACTCCTAAGTGCACCACTCACTCTTTTTCCCTCATCAATTCTATGATTCACCTCATCTTTCATAGACCCATCCGCTGACACGTCCACTCCCAAATATCTGAATACGTTCACCTCCTCCATACTCTCTCCCTCCAATCTGATATCCAATCTTTCATCACCTAATCTTTTTGTTATCCTCATAACCTTAGTCTTTCTTGTATTCACCTTTAATTTTCTTCTTTTGCACACCCTACCAAATTCATCCACCAATCTCTGCAACTTCTCTTCAGAAACTCCCAAGAGCACAGTGTCATCAGCAAAGAGCAACTGTGAGAACTCCCACTTTGTGTGTGATTCTTTATCTTTTAACTCCACGCCTCTTGCCAAGACCCTCGCATTTACTTCTCTTACAACCCCATCTATAAATATATTAAACAACCACTGTGACATCACACATCCTTGTCTAAGGCCTACTTTTACTGGGGAAAAATTTCCCTCTTTCCTACATACTCTAACTTGAGCCTCACTATCCTCGTAAAAACTCTTCACTGCTTTCAGTAACCTACCTCCTACACCAAACACTTGCAACATCTGCCACATTGCCCCCCTATCCACCCTGTCATACGCCTTTTCCAAATCCATAAATGCCACAAAGACCTCTTTAGCCTTATCTAAATACTGTTCACTTATATGTTTCACTGTAAACACCTGGTCCACACACCCCCTACCTTTCCTAAAGCCTCCTTGTTCATCTGCTATCCTATTCTAGGTCTTACTCTTAATTCTTTCAATTATAACTCTACCATACACTTTACCAGGTATACTCAACAGACTTATCCCCCTATAATTTTTGCACTCTCTTTTATCCCCTTTGCCTTTATACAAAGGAACTATGCATGCTCTCTGCCAATCCCTAGGTACCTTACCCTCTTCCATACATTTATTAAATAATTGCACCAACCACTCCAAAACTATATCCCCACCTGCTTTTAACATTTCTATCTTTATCCCATCAATCCCGGCTGCCTTACCCCCTTTCATTTTACCTACTGCCTCACGAACTTCCCCCACACTCACAACTGGCTCTTCCTCACTCCTACAAGATGTTATTCCTCCTTGCCCTATACACGAAATCACAGCTTCCCTATCTTCATCAACATTTAACAATTCCTCAAAATATTCCCTCCATCTTCCCAATACCTCTAACTCTCCATTTAATAACTCTCCTCTCCTATTTTTAACTGACAAATCCATTTGTTCTCTAGGCTTTCTTAACTTGTTAATCTCACTCCAAAACTTTTTCTTATTTTCAACAAAATTTGTTGATAACATCTCACCCACTCTCTCATTTGCTCTCTTTTTACATTGCTTCACCACTCTCTTAACCTCTCTCTTTTTCTCCATATACTCTTCCCTCCTTGCATCACTTCTACTTTGTAAAAACTTCTCATATGCTAACTTTTTCTCCCTTACTACTCTCTTTACATCATCATTCCACCAATCGCTCCTCTTCCCTCCTGCACCCACTTTCCTGTAACCACAAACTTCTGCTGAACACTCTAACATTACATTTTTAAACCTCCCCCATACCTCTTCGACCCCATTGCCTATGCTCTCATTAGCCCATCTATCCTCCAATAGCTGTTTATATCTTACCCTAACTGCCTCCTCTTTTAGTTTATAAACCTTCACCTCTCTCTTCCCTGATGCTTCTATTCTCCTTGTATCCCATCTACCTTTTACTCTCAGTGTAGCTACAACTAGAAAGTGATCTGATATATCTGTGGCCCCTCTATAAACATGTATATATATATATATATATATATATATATATATGTATATATAGATATATATATATATATATATAGAGATATATATATATATATATATATATATATATATATATATATATATATATATATATATATATATATATACTAACCACACCACACCTTGGTGACCTTAAACACACCTGGTGACTTGCACCACACCTTGATAAGGTGTGGGTGTGTGCCAGCCAGGTTGGGGCTCCCCGCCGAGCCCCCACCAAACACACTTTCTTATTACACAAATAATGATACGTAACTTGATGCAGATGCATTTTAAATTGCACTTATCACCGGGGATTTGCACTTGTACATACTCAAGGTGCCTCGTGGACGCTGTGGGTGAGGGAGTGGGAGATTGGGGGTGTTAGGCGAATTAGGGGTTTAGAGAGTGGGGTGTGAGGTGAGTGAGGGAAAGGGATGGGGGAAGTGAGGTGGCCAGAGGGTAAGAGGTGAGTTGGTTAGGGGGGTTCATAGTGGTGAGTGAATAATGGAGTGAATGTAGGATTGAAATCTCGAGAGTCTGAGACATGAATTTCAGAATAAGTGAGGGAAGCAAGTAAAGGAAGCAAGTGAGGGAACCAAGTGAGGGAAGGTAGTGAGGGAAGGAAGGTTAGAAGTGAGAAACTGAAAGAAGAGATGAGGTAGGAGGCGAGTGAGATGATGCGAGGCGGTAAGTGAGGCAGGTTGAGTAAGGCAGGATGAGTGAGGCAGACTGAATGAGGCAGGTTAAGTGAGGCAGGTTAAGTGAGGTAGGTTGAGTGAGGCAGGTTAAGTGAAGCAGGTTGAGTGAGGCATGTTAAGTGAGGCAGGTTAAGTGAGACAGGTTGAGTGCAGGTTAAGTGAGGCAGGCTGAGTGAGTGAGGCAAGGGAAGAGGTGGATGAGAAGATGAGTAAGAGAGACGGAATGAGTGCTGGAGGTACAGCAACACTCACTCACCCAACTGACTGCAACTTAAAGACAGCACCTCATTATCAGAGTATAAATTAGTCCTCAAAAAAGCAGGTTTCAGGGATCATATTTACTGCCTCGCTGTGGAAGACACCTCAAGCTGCTTTTTTACTCTCACCTGAACCATTCACAACATTTCTAACTAGATTTATTTCGACCATTGTGCGATCCATGAAGTCTCCATTTTCCATTAGCCAAGACCATACTCCAAACCCCCATCCTATATTCCATAAGCCCAGCCCATATGCTGCATTTCGGTTGCTCCACGATCCAAGTAAGGTATCCCTGTACCTCACCAGCCCAGCCTCATCTACCTCAGTACATGCAAAAGGAACAATACATGGTGGTCATAAAATTTAAAAAAGCATTACACAAATAACCCGCACATAGAAGAGAGGAGCTTACGACGACGTTTCGGTCCGACTTGGACCATTTACAAAGTCACACTAACCAGAAGTGGAGCAGGACGGGTATATATAGGCAGGAAGAGGTAGTGGTGGTAGTAGTAGTAGTAGTAGTAGTGGTGGTAGTAGTAGTAGTAGTAGTGGTGGTAGTAGTAGTAGTAGTAGTAGTAGTGGTGGTGGTAGTAGTAGTAGTAGTGGTAGTAGTGGGGAATTAAGGAGGAGCCAGACACCTATTGATGCCTTTCTTGATCTTATCCGCCTCTGTGTGGACTCTAATTCCTTTTCCTTCCAAGGGAAATACTATTCTCAAACCATCGGTGTCGCTATGGGCTCTCCTCTCTCTCCTGTCCTTGCTAAGCTTTACATGGAATACTTCGAGACTGTTCTTCCTACCATCGATGTGCAACACTCACTCTGGCTCCGCTATATGGATGACATCTTTGCTCTGTGGCCTCATGACTCCAGTCTCTTCCAACTTTTTCTTGAAGCTCTTAATAATCTTGCCCCTTCCATTAAGTTTAAAGCTGAATGGGAATCTAATTCCTTGCTTCCTTTCCTTATGTCCATGTCCACCGCTCAGATACAGGTTTTTCCTTTTCCGTTTACCGAAAACCTATGCACAGTGGCATGTACATTCACTACTTTTCCTATCATGTTTCCCCTGTCAAGAAAAGTGTTCTTATCTCCCTCTTTCTCCGTGCCCTCCGCATCTGTGATCCTCAGTTCCTTCCAGCAGAAATTTCCACTCTTCATAATTCGTTTTCCCGTCTTGGCTACCCTTCCCATTTCATAGACTCTGCCCTCTCACGTGTTAAACGTAGTTTCTTCTCTCCCAAACTCTCCTGTCCTCTGCCTTCCCTACATTTCCGGTCTTTCTAATCTCAACAACTCTCTCCGTTCCTTAGACATCAAACTTACTTTCCCATAACAATGCTTTTTTTCTTTTCATGTCAGAATCAAACCATCCTATTAACGGGTCTTCCCTAAACTGTCTTCCCTTTCCAACTCACGATGGTCTAGTTAATCCTCTCTAATACACAACTTTCCTTGTATGAATCTTAGTCCTGGCTTCGTCTCTGTAAAATGCCTTCCTCTCCCCTACATTTTTAAAATGGCCCCCTTGGGAAAGTGGCAACCCGATTCCTTTTTTTTCTTTTTCCCCTTTTTTCCTTTTTTTTTTTCCTCTGGGGTTTTTCTTTCTTTTTTCTTCTTGTTTTTTCCTTTATTTTTTTTTTCATCCTTTCCCCTTCCCCCCCTCTGTTTCCCTTTTCTCCCCCTGTGGGGACCTTTTACCCGTGCTCCTTTCTTTGTATTTGGCTGGCTCCTCTTTTTTCCCCCCTACTCCACTGCTCTACTGCTTTTACTTTTCCCGCTCTCCCTGCTACTGCACTTACTCTTTGCTACTCTGCTGCTGTTCCCCTGACATAAACTCTATTGAGAGTTTATGGTCTGTACTGAACGATGAAATACACGAAGGTCCCATTACGACCAAAGTGAAGCTCATGGAACGCCTTATTAAGGTTTGATTTCATTCTGCCAGAATCAGTGAATTATGCAAAACTTTCATCATTGACATGATGCCTACACGTGTTAAACCACTTATGGATGCTAGGGCTGATCAAACCAAATATTAATCAACGTAAAATAGTTGACCTGTACTGGTGTATCAAGATAAATCCATTAGCAGTCAGTGAATCTGGTTTAATTAACCGTTTAATAGAAAAATATCGAATTTAAAAAAAATTCATAATAATTATGCCAATACTGTAGACGTGTATATACGCATTCCACGAGTTTTTTTGGAGATTCGAAATGGAAAATGTGAAAATGACAGTCCAATGTCTAAATTGCTGAGTCAGAACCATCCGCACACAATACTCTCCAGCAAGTCACTTGTGAACAATGTTTTCATGGTTAATAAATGATAAATGGCGACTCGAGCTTGATTTCTACCTTGGTTTGCACCATTGTGGGAGGGATGCTCTGTAAAAATGACAGTTGGGCCACAGTTGATGGCCTCTGCAACTCTTAAGTTCTACAGTATGTGAAAAGTTGGAGAGTATCCTGGAAGGGAAAAAAAAACTGTTGATTGTTAATAGCGTCTATTACTTTTTCATAGTGCAAACATACGCACATGTGCATACATACTCACACATATACATACACACACGAATGCAGATGCAAAAGTGTACATATTTACATTCACTTGGCCGATTTCATGGGACTGAGAAATTACCTGGGAAGGCTAAATTGGGATGACCTGACTATGGGTCAGGTAGACGGTGTTGGTTGTCAATATGACGTTTTTTCAGAGGATAGTTCTAGCTGTCCAGAAAACTTTTGTTCCGAGTAGGGAAATTAGATCTAACAAAAATGAATCCAAATGAATGAACAATATATTAAAATATCTCACTGGTCAAAAGAGATGCATATATAGGTATATCAAAAGAGGGGATGGGCAGTTAAGAAATCAATATATTCAGTTAAAGAAAGAAATAAAAACAGGAATATGAAAAGCAAAAAGGGATTATGAAGCTAAGGTCGCAAGAGATTCGAAGAATAACCCAAAAGGGTTCTTTCAGGTATACAGAAGTAAGATTAGGGACAAGATAGGCCCTTAAGAGTAATGGCAAATGTAATACCTATTTACAAGGCAGGTGACAGGTCCTTGGCTTCGAACTATAGACCAATAAGCCTTACCTCCATAGTGGGAAAATTTATGGAATCAATAATTACTGAAGCAATTCGTAGCCATCTTGATAGGCATAAATTGATTAATGAATCTCAACACGGTTTTACAAAGGGGCGTTCCTGTCTTACAAATTTACAAACTTTTTTCACTACGGTGTTTGAGGAGGTAGATCGTGGTAATGAATATGATATTGTGTATATGGACTTTAATAAGGCTTTCGATAGAGTTCCACATCAGAGGCTACTGAGGAAACCTAAGGCACACGGAATAAGAGATTTTTTTTTCCTGGGTAGAGGCATGGTTGACAAATAGGCAGCAAAGAGTTTGCATAAATGGGGAGAATCAGAATGGGGGCACGTCACAAGTGGTGTTCCTCAGGGGTCAGTGTTGGGCCCGTTGTTGTTCACAATTTACATAAACAACATAGATAAGGGAATAAATAGCGACATAAGCAAATTTGCTGATGACACCAAAATAGGCCGTCCAGTTCATTCTAATGAGGACACTAGAGCACTCCAAGATGATTTGAACAGACTGATGCAATGGTCGGAGAAGTGGCAGATACAGTTTAATATAGACAAATGCAGAGTTCTAAATGTTGGACAGGAAAATAACCATGCCACATATAAACTAAATAATGTAGATCTTAATACTACTGATTGCGAAAAGGATTTAGGAGTTCTGGTTAGCAGTAATCTAAAACCAAGACAACAGTGCATTAATGTTCGCAATAAAGCTAACAGAATTCTTGGCTTCATATTTAGAAGTATAAATAATAGAAGTCCTCAGGTTGTTCTTCAACTCTGCATATCCTTGGTTAGGCCTCATTTAGATTATGCTGCACAGTTCTGGTCACCGTATTACAGAATGGATATAAATGCTCTGGAAAACGTACAAAGGAGGAAGACAAAGTTGATCCCATGTATCAGAAACCTTCCCTATGAGGATAGACTGAGGGCCCTGAATCTGCACTGTCTATAAAGGCGTAGAATTAAGGGGGATATGATCGAGGTGTATAAATGTAAAACAGGACTAAATAAATGGGAAGTAAATAGTGTGCTGAAAATTTCCGACCAAGACAGGACTCGCAGCAATGGTTTCAAGTTGGAAAAATTCAGATTCAGAAAGGATATAGAAAATCACTGGTTTGGTAACAGAGTTGCGGATGAGTGGAACAAACTCCCGAGTACAATTATAGAGGCTAAAACGTTGTGTAGTTTTAAAACTAGGTTAGATAAATACATGAGTGGGTGTGGGTGGGTGTGAGTTGGACCTGACTAGCTTGTGCAACTAGGTCTGATGCCGTGCTCCTGCCTTAAGCGGAAGCGACCTGGCAATATAAACACAAATGCAGTATAATGTGATCCTTTATTGACTACGTGTCGCCCACACAGTGGGCTTTTTCAAGTCACAAACCGAACCATTGGAAGCGACCTAACTATGTGGGTCATTGGGCTAATCCGGGGGGGACATGGACCTGCTTCGCATGGGTCAGTAGGCCTGCTGCAGTGATTCTTCTTTCTTATGTTCTTATGTTCTAATTTGGAACATTACACGATGCTTCGTGAAAGCTTCAGCTGGAAATAATTCTGGCTCTGCTTTGTTAAACAGTCTTTTAATAGTTTATTTTCCAGTCATTATTATGTTATCAAGATACCAATTATTATCGTATTTTTTATGTTAAATTTAGAAAAGTATTTTTTTTAACACGTAGGTCGTGCCCTTTAAGAATTAACGTTTTCAGAAGCAAGTCACTAAGCCAGGAAAGGAAGTGTTAGGATTAACTGGATTGGTGACCAATCTGTCAGGACGGTGGGGTGTCCCCTGTCCTCATCCTATTGGGTTAAACCACTCAATTCCCGGAGGCGGACGCCACTTAAAGGCATAATAGCACATAATAGCAGTTGGGAGCGTGAACACACACCGGAGAATGGGACACAAAAGGCCACCAGACACGGGTCTCCTGTGGCCAGTTTCCTAAAACCGTGAAAGTTGAGGGTGATTGTGGTCAATGGTGTGACGATTTATGGTCGACTAGGGCTTTGTCAGGGCTCGCGTCGCCTGCCTCTGTGGACCGCGCCTTCAACCCTCCTCATGACCACTAAATGGCTACACAACACAAATAGGACAATGGATGCAAAACAACGTTAAATTACATAAAAAAATACAATGATAACTTAAATAATAATGCTTTCGACTCTGAGGTCGCGATAAGAGGATTTAATTATAGCATCTATGCGTCTCAAAGAGACGCATAGATGCCAGAGACCTCATAGCTGTGAGGTACAGCTATGAGGTCTCTGGCGTGAGTTGAAGTATGGGATACAGTGTTGTTGTCTCTGTTGCATCGCACAGTGACTGAAGCAAGTCTAGGTGTGGCTGAACAACAAGTGTGTTGATTCCAACAGAAAGCAGATAAAGACAAGAATGCACAGTTCTGGACATTTATAGAGGAAATGTTGTGCACACGAACTGTGCATCTGTATTTTTATCTATATTCAGGTACAGTTATTGCTATTATTATTATTATTATTATTATTATTATTATTATTATTATTATTATTATTATTATTATTATTACTATTATTATTATTATTATTATTATTATTATTATTATTATTATTATTATTATTATTATTATTATTAATGTCATTATTAAGCGGAAAATGTTTCACCATGCTTGAGAAAATGTCGTTAGTGGGAGAAAATGTGTTTAGAGCAAGGTCATATAATTTACACATGGCATTATTGCCAGTAGGTGACGCTGTCCTTGTCGAAGACCACTGCTGTATAATGCGTACTTTTTGTGAGTTATGGCGCAGTTAGTAGACCACTCGTTAGCTGCTGGACACGAAAGAGAGAGGGTGATTAGCTGCTGAAACTGTAATTACTTAGAAGAGATGTAGTAACCTGAAACATAGGCGACCCATTCAAGGAACAGGAAGGAATTGGAGGAAGAGGAGAAGATAGAACAGAAAAAGGAAGGTGAGTACGAAGAGAAAAGTAGAGGAGGATAAAGAGTACGAGACATAGGAGCGGGGGAGTAGGAGAAAGAGGAAAAGAGGAGAGAGAAGGGCGAGGAGGCGAATTAAAAGGATGAAGTGAAGGAAGAGGTAAAAGAAAGTAGCAGGTAATTGCTGGTCCTCCAGTATCTGGTACCCGCCTCCAAAACGGGCCCTTCCTCGACAGAGTCTGTTGCTGGTGTAATGTAGGTGTTCCCGTGTGTCTATGTGTGTGTTCCCGTGCTCTATGTGTGTCTTCCGTGTATCTGTATGTGTTTTCTCGTGTGACTCTGTGTGTTCCCGTGTGACTGTGTGTTGCTGTGCATATACCTGTGTGTCTCTGTTCCTGAGTGACTGTGTGTGTATTCCTGTATGACTTTGTGTGTTCCCGTGTGTCCGTGTGTGCGTCTCTCTGTGTTCACGTACGTGTGTTTGTGCGTGTTCCCGTGTGTGTGTGTGTGTGTGTGTTATTAACGTCTATCTGTGTGTGTTCCGTGAGTCTGTGTGTGTTCCCGTGCACCTGTGTGTTCTCATGTGTCTGTGTGTGTGTTCCCGCGTGTCTGCGTGTGTTTCCGTGTGTCTGTGTGTGTTACTGTGTGTCTGTGTGTTAACGTCTGTCTGTGTGTGTTCCCGTGTGTCTGTGTGTGTTCCCGTGTGTCCGTGTGTGTTCCCGTGATACTGTGAGTTCCTATGTGTCTGTGAGAGTTCCCGTGTATCTGTGAAGAGCTCCGGGTATCTGTGTGAGATCCCGTGTGTTTGTGTGTTTTTCCGTGTCTGTGTGTGCTTGTTCTCGTGAATCTTTGGATGTCCCGTGAGTGTGTGTGTTTTTTTCCCATGTTTGTCTCTTACTTTAGCTTCCCCTAAATAATTATCTGACATATCAAATGAGGCATTTAAACACACACACACACACACACACTACGAAGGAATGAAGAACTTCCTGAACGGGGTTCAGTGGGACAGAGAACTGGTAGGGAAGTCAGCAAACGAGATAATGGAATATGTGACAACAATATGCAAGGAAGCTGAGAAGAGGTTTGTAACCAAGGGTAAAAGTAATAACGAAAAAGCCAGGATGAGCCCTTGGTTCACCAAAAGGTGCAGGGAGGCCAAAACCAAGTGTGCTAGGGAATGGAAGAAGTATAGAAGGCAAAGGACCCTGTAGAATAAGGAGAGCAGTAGTAGAGCCAGAAATGAATATGCACAGGTGAGAAGGGAGACCCAACGACATTACGAGAATGACAGCAGCGAAAGTCAAATCTGACTCAAAGCTGTTATACAGCCACATCAAGAAGAAAACAACAGTCATGGACCAGGTAATCAGGCTGAGGAAGGAAGGAGGGGAGGTCAAAAAAAATGACCGCGAAGTAAGTGAGGAGGTTAACACGAGATCCAAAGAAGTGTTCACAGAGGAGACAGAAGGGCCTCCAGAAAGGCGGAGAGGTGGGGTACACTATCAAGTGTTGGGCACAATACATACAACTGAGGAAGAAGTGAAGAGGCTGCTAAGTGAGCTAGATACCTCAAAGGCGTTGGGGCTGCATAACATCTCTCCATGGATCCTGAGAGAGGGAGCAGAGGTGCTTTGTGTACCACTAACAACTTTCTTCAACACATCTATCCAAACAGGACGACTACCGGAAGTATGGAAGACAGCAACTGTAGTCCCAATTTTTAAAAAAGGAGACAGACATGAAGCATTAAACTACAGACAAGCGTCACTGACGTATATAGTATGCAAGGTCATGGAGAAAATTACCAGGAAAAGAATTGTGGAGCACCTAGGATGGAATGAGCTTATCAACGACAGCCGGCACGGTTTCAGGGACGGGAAATCCTGCATCACCTACTGGAGTTCTATGACAGTGTGACTGCAGTAAGAGAAGAGAGAGAAGGGTTGGTAGATTGCATTTTCTTGGACTGTAAGAAGGCGTTTGACACAGTTCATAAAAGAGATTAGTGCAAAAGATGAAGGACCAGGCAGGGTAACAAGGAAGGCACTACAATGGATCAGGGAATACCTGTCAGGAAGACAGCAGCAAGTCATGGTACGTGGCGAGGTGTCAGAGTGGGCACCTGTAACGAGCGGGGTGCCACAGGGATCAGTCCTAGGACCGGTGCTGTTTCTGGTATTTGTGAATAACAAGACGGAAGGAATAGACTCCGAAGTGTCCCTGTTTGCGGATGATGTGAAGTTGATGAGAAGAATTCAATCGGACGAGGACCAAGCATAACTACAGAGGAATCTAAACAGGTTGCAAACCTAGTCCAGCAACTGCTCCTGGAGTTCAACCCCACCAAGTGCAAAGTCATGAAGATTAGGGAAGGGCAAAGAGGACCACAGACGGAGTACAATCTAGGGGACCAGAGCCTACAACCCTCACTCAAGGAAAAGGATGTTTGGGTGAGTATAACGTCTGACACATCTCCTGCGGCGCACATCAACCAAATAACTGCTGCCGTATACGGGCGCCTGGCAAACCTAAGAATAGCATTTCGACATCTAAATAAGGAGTCATTCAGGACCCTGTACACTGTGTACGAAATGCCCATATTGGAGTACGCAGCGCCAGTTTGGAAACCTCACTTAGCCAAGCATGTGAGGAAACTAGAGAAAGTGCTAAGGTTTGCAACAAGATTAGTTCTGGAGCTAAGGGGTATGTCCTACGAGGAGAGGTAAAAGGAAATCGACTTGACGACACTGGAAGACAGGAGAGTTAGGGAGCATATGAAATATAAAATACTCAGAGGAATCGACAAGGTGGACAGAGACAGGATGTTCAAGAGATGGGACACAGCAAGAAGGGGTCACAGATGGAAGTTGAAGACTCAGATGAATCACAGGGATGTTGGGAAGTATTTCTTCAATCACAGAGTTGTCAGGAAATGGAACAATCTGGGTAGTGATGTACTGGAGGCAGGATTCATACATGGCTTTAAGAAGAGGTAGGATAAAGCTCATGGAGCGGGAAGAGTGACCGATGAGGTGAATCATACAATTGATGAGGGGAAAAGGGTGAGCGGTGCACTTAGAAGTCTGTGGAGACAAAGAACTTTGTCCTTGGAAGCAAAGAGGGGAATGTATGAGAGTATAGTTTTACCAACGCTCTTATATAGGTGTGAAGCATGGGTGATGAATGTTGCAGCGAGGAAAACGCTGGAGGCAGTGGAGATGTCATGTCTGAGGGCAATGTGTGGTGTGAATATAATGCAGAGAATTCGTTGTTTGGAAGTTAGGAAGAGGTGCGGGATTGCCAAAACTGTTGTCCAGAGGGATGAGGAAGGGTTGTTGAGGTGGTTCGGACATGTAGAGAGATTGGAGCGAAACAGAATGACTTCAAGATTGTATCAGTCTGTAGTGGAAGGAAGGCGGGGTAGGGGTCGGCCTAGGAAAGGTTGGAGGGAGGGGGTAATGGAGGTTTTGTGTGCGAGGGGCTTGGACTTCCAGCGGGCATGCGTGAGCGTGTTTGATAGGAGTGAATGGAGACAAATTGTTTTTAATACTTGACGTGCTGTTGGAGTGTGAGCAAAGTAACATTTATGAAGGGATTCAGAGAAACCGGCAGGCCGGACTTGAGTCCTGGAGATGGGAAGTACAGTGCCTGCACACTGAAGGAGGGGTGATAATGTTGCAGTTTAAAAACTGTAGTGTAAAGCACCCTTCTGGCAAGACAGTGATGGAGTGAATGATGGTGAAAGTTTTTCTTTTTCGGGCCACCCTGCCTTGGTGGGAATCGGCCAGTGTGCTAATATATATATATATATACATATATATATATATATATATATATATATATATATATATATATATATATATATATATATATATATATATATATATATATATATATATATATATATGTATATATATATATATATATATATATATATATATATATATATATATGTATATATATATATATATATATATATATATATATATATATATATATATATATATATATATATATATATATATATATATATATATATATGATGTAGGGCGAAATGACAGTAGTTTGTTGGATTATGTATTGGTAGATAAAAGACTGTTGAGTAGACTTCAGGATGTACATGTTTATAGAGGGGCCACAGATATATCAGATCACTTTCTAGTTGTAGCTACACTGAGAGTAAAAGGTAGATGGGATACAAGGAGAATAGAAGCATCAGGGAAGAGAGAGGTGAAGGTTTATAAACTAAAAGAGGAGGCAGTTAGGGTAAAATATAAACAGCTATTGGAGGATAGATGGGCTAATGAGAGCATAGGCAATGGGGTCGAAGAGGTATGGGGTAGGTTTAAAAATGTAGTGTTAGAGTGTTCAGCAGAAGTTTGTGGTTACAGGAAAGTGGGTGCAGGAGGGAAGAGGAGCGATTGGTGGAATGATGATGTAAAGAGAGTAGTAAGGGAGAAAAAGTTAGCATATGAGAAGTTTTTACAAAGTAGAAGTGATGCAAGGAGGGAAGAGTATATGGAGAAAAAGAGAGAGGTTAAGAGAGTGGTGAAGCAATGTAAAAAGAGAGCAAATGAGAGAGTGGGTGAGATGTTATCAACAAATTTTGTTGAAAATAAGAAAAAGTTTTGGAGTGAGATTAACAAGTTAAGAAAGCCTAGAGAACAAATGGATTTGTCAGTTAAAAATAGGAGAGGAGAGTTATTAAATGGAGAGTTAGAGGTATTGGGAAGATGGAGGGAATATTTTGAGGAATTGTTAAATGTTGATGAAGATAGTGAAGCTGTGATTTCGTGTATAGGGCAAGGAGGAATAACATCTTGTAGGAGTGAGGAAGAGCCAGTTGTGAGTGTGGGGGAAGTTCGTGAGGGAGTAGGTAAAATGAAAGGGGGTAAGGCAGCCGGGATTGATGGGATAAAGATAGAAATGTTAAAAGCAGGTGGGGATATAGTTTTGGAGTGGTTGGTGCAATTATTTAATAAATGTATGGAAGAGGGTAAGGTACCTAGTGATTGGCAGAGAGCATGCATAGTTCCTTTGTATAAAGGCAAAGGGGATAAAAGAGAGTGCAAAAATTATAGGGGGATAAGTCTGTTGAGTGTACCTGGTAAAGTGTATGGTAGAGTTATAATTGAAAGAATTAAGAGTAAGACGGAGAATAGGATAGCAGATGAACAAGGAGGCTTTAGGAAAGGTAGGGGGTGTGTGGACCAGGTGTTTACAGTGAAACATTTAAGTGAACAGTATTTATATAAGGCTAAAGAGGTCTTTGTGGCATTTATGGATTTGGAAAAGGCGTATGACAGGGTGGATAGGAGGGCAATGTGGCAGATGTTGCAAGTGTATGGTGTAGGAGGTAGGTTACTGAAAGCAGTGAAGAGTTTTTACGAGGATAGTGAGGCTCAAGTTAGAGTATGTAGGAAAGAGGGAAATTTTTTCCCAGTAAAAGTAGGCCTTAGACAAGGATGTGTGATGTCACCGTGGTTGTTTAATATATTTATAGATGGGGTTGTAAGAGAAGTAAATGCGAGGGTCTTGGCAAGAGGCGTGGAGTTAAAAGATAAAGAATCACACACAAAGTGGGAGTTGTCACAGCTGCTCTTTGCTGATGACACTGTGCTTTTGGGAGATTCTGAAGAGAAGCTGCAGAGATTGGTGGATGAATTTGGTAGGGTGTGCAAAAGAAGAAAATTAAAGATGAATACAGGAAAGAGTAAGGTTATGAGGATAACAAAAAGATTAGGTGATGAAAGATTGAATATCAGATTGGAGGGAGAGAGTATGGAGGAGGTGAACGTATTCAGATATTTGGGAGTGGACGTGTCAGCGGATGGGTCTATGAAAGATGAGGTGAATCATAGAATTGATGAGGGAAAAAGAGTGAGTGGTGCACTTAGGAGTCTGTGGAGACAAAGAACTTTGTCCTTAGAGGCAAAGAGGGGAATGTATGAGAGTATAGTTTTACCAACGCTCTTATATGGGTGTGAAGCGTGGGTGATGAATGTTGCAGCGAGGAGAAGGCTGGAGGCAGTGGAGATGTCATGTCTGAGGGCAATGTGTGGTGTGAATATAATGCAAAGAATTCGTAGTTTGGAAGTTAGGAGGAGGTGCGGGATTACCAAAACTGTTGTCCAGAGTGCTGAGGAAGGGTTGTTGAGGTGGTTTGGACATGTAGAGAGAATGGAGCGAAACAGAATGACTTCAAGAGTGTATCAGTCTGTAGTGGAAGGAAGGCGGGGTAGGGGTCGGCCTAGGAAGGGTTGGAGGGAGGGGGTAAAGGAGGTTTTGTGTGCGAGGGGCTTGGACTTCCAGCAGGCATGCGTGAGCATGTTTGATAGGAGTGAATGGAGACAAATGGTTTTTAATACTTGACGTGCTGTTGGAGTGTGAGCAAAGTAACATTTATGAAGGGATTCAGGGAAACCGGCAGGCCGGACTTGAGTCCTGGAGATGGGAAGTACAGTGCCTGCACTCTGAAGGAGGGGTGTTAATGTTGCAGTTTAAAAACTGTAGTGTAAAGCACCCTTCTGGCAAGACAGTGATGGAGTGAATGATGGTGAAAGTTTTTCTTTTTCGGGCCACCCTGCCTTGGTGGGAATCGGCCAGTGTGATAATAAAAAATAAAATATATATACAAATATATATATATATATATATATATATATAGATATATATATATATATATATATATATATATATATATATATATATATATATATATATATATATATACCGTCTTGCTACCGTCTTGCTACTTCTACTTACTCTTAGGTCACACACCTTTCTGGGTTTTATTCTATTTTCTTGCTAGTTCTCGTTCTTGTTTATTTCCTCTTCTCTCCATGGAGAAGTGGAACAGACTTCTTCGTCTGTAAGTTATGTATGTTGTAATAGGCGACTAAAATGCTGGGAGTGAGGGGCTAGTAACCCCTTCTCCTGTACACATTACTAAATATAAAAAGAATTTTTTTTTTCTTTTTTTTTCTCCTGTACACATTACTAAATATAAAAAGAATTTTTTTTTTCTTTTTTTTCTCCTGTGGATGACAGCGCAGGAACATATGGACATACATAGGAATTAGGCCCCAGGAGGGTTAACAGGAGTACATCTGAATATATATTTGCAATATATATTTCGTCTGAGAGAGTGAAAGGAATAACTCAACCAAAATTTTAATCAGACGGCAGAGCTAGGTGGCTGAAAATCAATTACACCGGGAGAAAGAAACAGAAAATACGAGAATTAGAGCATAAATATGATACACACACAGAGATATTTAGATGCAAACAAGAGAAATAAGACTCACCAATAAAATAAAATAAGATAGCTAGAGAGAGAAAGAAAGAGACAGACAAACAGAGACCGAAGCCCCACGTCTCTTCCCGGGTACTTGTGGTAGTGACCAGAGGGTGAGGGGGGCGGTGGTAGGACTTGTCTACAACAGGAAGTGGTTGCTGGGTAATGCTGGTGTACAGTTTTGTTAAATGTCTAGTTGGGCTGCAGGTAATTACAAGCGTCTCCAAGCGAGGTAATTGTGAACAGAACATTAAGCCGGCACAGCCATTCTTTGACTTGGAGAAAAAACGGTCAGGAGCGAGAGATAAGTGGTCGGTAAGAGACAGGTAGAACGGACGTTATCGGGGTTAGTGTGTCTGGGGAAGCTAGTGACGTGTGAAAGAGGTGACGGATCCATTCTCTTCATTCCTCAAGAGCAGCAGCAGTAGCAGCTACGTGCATGATAATTACCGAGTAAAGGAGGGATGTCATTTCCCGTGTGGAGAGGACGATACTATTCACTTTCTCCTTTCTTCTTTTTATTATCATTATTATTATTATTATTATTATTATTATTATTATTATTATTATTATTTTAATTATTATTATTATTATTTTAATTATTATTATTATTATTATTAAGTTAATTAAAATTACTTTATTATTATTATTATTTAGGTAGTAGGTTGGTAGACAGCAACCACAGAGGGAGGTACTACCGCCCTACCAGGTGACCGTGAAACAGAAACCTGTAACTGTTTTACATGATGGTAGGATTGCTGGTGTCTCTTTTCTGTCTCATAAACACGCTGGAAAAGAGGTATATCTTGCTACTGATGGGGTCCACCTCTGGTGTAAATTGTGGGACCCATAGCCTCGGAGAAGTGAATAAAAAGGCTTCAAGGAAGAATATTTGGAATTCTTCCTGAAGCCGTTTGAATATTCCACTTCCCCTACCACCCTATCTTTTGATATATATATTTTTTTTACTAATAGGAATATTTTATTACATAATATGGTACAGAAGATTTAAGAGATACATTGTTGATATAAAGGTGGCATATACGGTACATGTTGTTACGTGTGTATCACTGATTATAAGGCGAAAATCTCATCCAGCTCCTCAGAGCTGGGGCGTGTGCCCAAAATACAGTAGGCATTACCCCTTTGAACAGCCGCACTGAGCCGCTGGAACAGGAAACTAGCTGCCCTGGGATCCCTAGTTACCCTGATGAGTCTTTTTCCCAGCTCCTTAAGGAATTTAGATGCACTCTTTCCCCATGAGCCAAGGGTCTCTGAGCCTATGGGAACAAACATATAATGATGGGCAAGTTCTCCATATTTTCTAGATTTTTGGGACTCCCTGAGGCTGGCAGCTGCCCCTCCTTCTTCCCTGGTGTATTGGAGATAGGTATCAGCCAAGGTAGATGCACATGTATAGTCCCACACCACCTGCTTCCCATCTGTCCAGGCTTGAAGGGTAATACCATCTGGACGCTTCTGGCTGCCATCAGATCTACATAGTTGGGGTGGATCCCTTACTGCTGGGCATCCAGCTGTTGTGAGGCTCCTCTTGATAATGTTATTAACCTCCTCATGTCTTGCAAATATATATATATATATATATATATATATATATATATATATATATATATATATATATATATATATATATATATATATATATATATATATATATATATATACATACACATCTAGAGTTTTTTTCTGTCTTAACAGCTCTTGTTCTTCTTTTTTTTCTATTGTCCATGGGGAAGTGGAAAAGAATCTTTCCTTCGTAAGCCATGCGTGTCGTATGAGGCGAATAAAAAAAAAAAAAACTTTATAAAACTGGGATGCTTGAATGTGCGTGGATGTAGTGCGGATGATAAGAAAGAGATGATTGCTGATGTTATGAATGAAAAGAAGTTGGATGTCCTGGCCCTAAGCGAAACAAAGCTGAAGGGGTTAGGGGAGTTTCAGTGAGGAGAAATAAATGGGATTAAGTCAGGAGTAGCTGAGAGAGTTAGAGCTAAGGAAGGGGTAGCAATAATGTTGAAGGACCAGTTATGGAAGGAAAAGAGGGAATACAAATGTGTAAATTCAGATTATGTGGATTAAAATAAGGGTCGTATGTAAAAAGTGGGTCATAATAAGCGTGCATGCACCTGGGGAAGAGAGGAGTGTAGAGGAGAAAGAGAGAATTTGGGAGATGTTAAACGAATGTATAGGAACCTTTGAACCAAGTGAGAGAGTAATTGTGGTAGGGGACCTAAATGCTAAAGTAGGAGAAACATTTAGAGAGGGTGTGGTAGGTAAGTTTGCGGTGCCAGGTGTAAATGATAATGGGGGCCCTTTGATTGAACTTTGTATAGAAAGGGGTTTAGTTATAAGTAATATGTACTTTAAGAAAAAGAGGATAAATAAGTATACAAGATATGATGTAGGGCGTAATGACAGTAGTTTGTTGGACTATGTATTGGTAGATAAAAGACTGATGAGTAGACTTCAGGATGTACATGTTTATAGAGGGGCCACAGATATATCAGATCACTTACTAATTGTAGCTACAGTGAGAGTAAAAGGTGGATGGGATACAAGGAAAATAGAAGCGGCAAGTAAGAGAGAGTTGAAGGTGTGTAAACTAAAAGAGGAGGCAGTTAGGGTAAGATATAAACAGCTATTGGAGGATAGATGGGCTAGTGAGAGTATACGCAATGGGGTCGAAGATGTATGGGGTAGGTTTAAGAATGTGGTGTTAGAGTGTTCAGCAGAAGTTTGTGGTTACAGGAAAGTGGGTGCGGGAGGGAAGAAGAGCGATTGGTAGAATGATGATGTAAAGAGAGTAGTAAGGGAGAAAAAGTTAGCATATCAGAGGTTTTTACAAAGTAGAAGTGATACAAGGAGGGAAGAGTATATGGAGAGAAAAAAAGAGAGGTTAAGAGAATGGTGAAGCAATGTAAAAAGAGAGAAAATGAGAGAGTGGGTGAGATGTTATCAACAAATTTTGTTGAAAATAAAAAGTTTTGGAGTGAGATTAATAAGTTGAGGAAGCCTACAGAACAAATGGATTTGACAGTCAAAAATAGAAGAGGAGAGTTATTAAATGAAGAGTTAGAGGTATCGGGAAGATGGAGGGAATATTTTGAGGAATTGTTAAATGTTGATGAAGATAGGGAAGCTGTGATTTCGTGTATAGGGCAAGGAGGAATAACATCTTGTAGGAGTGAGGAAGAGCCAGTTGTGAGTGTGGGGGAAGTTCGTGAGGCAGTGGGTAGAATGAAAGGGGGTAAGGCAGCTGGGATTGATGGGATAAAGATAGAAATGTTAAAAGCAGGAGGGGATATAGTTTTGGAGTGGTTGGTGCTATTATTTAATAAATGTATGGAAGAGGGTAAGGTACCTAGGGATTGGCAGAAAGCATGCATAGTTCCTTTGTATAAAGGCAAAGGGGATAAAAGAGAGTGCAAAAATTATAGGGCAATTATAGGGGAATAAGTCTGTTGAGTATACCTGGTAAAGTGTATGGTAGAGTTATTATTCAAAGAATTAAGAGTAAGACAGAGAGTAGGATAGCAGAGGAACGAGGAGGCTTAGGAAAGGTAGGGGGTGTGTGGACCAAGTGTTTACAGTGAAACATATAGGTGAACAGTATTTTGATAAGGGTAAAGAGGTTTTTGTGGCATTTATGGATTTAGAAAAGGCATATGACAGGGTGGATAGGGGGTAGCAATGTGGCAGATGTTGCAGGTGTATGGTATAGGAGGTAGGTAACTGAAAGCAGTGAAGAGCTTTTGCGAGGATAGTGAGGCTCAGGTTAGAGTATGTAGGAGAGAGGGAGATTATTTCCCAGCAAAAGTAGGCCTTAGACAAGGATGTGTGATGTCACCGTGGTTGTTTAATATATTTATATATGGGGTTGTAAGAGAAGTGAATGCGAGGGTCTTGGCAAGAGGTGTGGAGTTAAAAGATAAAGAATCAAACAAAATGTGAGTTGTCACAGTTGCTCTTTGTTGATGACATGGTGCTTTTGGGAGATTCTGAAGAGAAGTTGCAGAGGTTGGTGGATGAATTTGGTAGGGTACATAAAAGAAGAAAATTAAAAGTGAATATAGGAAAGAATAAGGTTATGAGGATAACAAAAAGATTAGGGGACGAAAGACTGGATATCAGAGTGGAGGGAGAGATATGGAGGAAGTGAATGTAGTCAGATATTTAGGAGTGGACGTGTCAGTAGATGGGTCTATGAAGGATGAGGCGAATCACAGAATTGATGAGGGGAAAAGGGTGAGTGGTGCACTTAGGCGTCTGTGGAGACAAAGAACTTTGTCTGTGGAAGCAAAAAGGGGAGGGGTGGAATGTCTGTGAGAGTATAGTTACTTGTACCAACACTCTTGTATGGGTGTGAAGCATGGGTGATGAATGTTGCAGCGAGGAGAAGGCTGGAGGCAGTGGAGATGTCATGTCTGAGGGCAATGTGTGGTGTGACTATAATGCAGAGAATTCGTAGATCGGAAATTAGGAGAAGGTGTGGGATTACCAAAACTATTATCCAGAGGGCTGAGGAGGGGTTGTTGAGGTGGTTCAGACATGTAGAGAGAATGGAACAAAACAGAATGACTTCGAGAGTGTATAAATCTGTAGTGGAGGGAAGGCGGGGTAGGGGTCGGCCTAGGAAGGGTTGGAGGGAGGGGGTAAAGGAGGTTTTGTGTGTGAGGGGCTTGGACTTCAGGCAAGCGTGCATGAGCGTATTTGATAGGAGTGAATGGAGGCAAATGGTTTTTAATACTTGATGTGCTGTTGGAGTGTGAGCAAAGTAACATTTATGAAGGGATTCAGGGAAACCGGCAGGCCGGACTTGAATCCTGATGGGAAGTACAGTGTCTGCACTCTGAAGGAGGGGTGTTAATGTTGCAGTTTTATAACTGTAGTGTAAAGCACCCTTCTGGAAAGACAGTGATGGAGTGAATGATGAAAGTTTTTCTTTTTCGGGCCACCCTGCCTTGGTAGGAATCGGCCGATGTGTTAATAAAAATTATTATTATTATTATTATTATTATTATTATTATTATTATTATTATTATTATTATTATTATTATTATTATTATTATTATTCAGGAGAGTCAGTCAACACGCTGGAGGCAGATCAGGCTGGGAGGAATACGTAAATGATTCAGAGAAAAGGTATTTCTAAAACACCCTTAAAAAGGAAGGTAAGTGCCCTAGAGATGGCTGGGTAGCGAGAATGAGGAGAGACACGAAAACAGAATACGACCAGATTATTAAAGTTATGAAAAGAGAAAGCTAATTTAAATGAACGATAGGTCGCAAAGATAAAGTTAGGGATCCTTAACTTAGCCTTGTCAAACCTTGGTGTTGCAGTGTAGGAGTGGTTATCGAACCAAGATAGCAATCCGAAGGACTTGGAGTTTTAATTAACCTCGGGAAAGCATTCGTAATTTCTAATTACATTTAGATTACTTTCTGAATTATGACACATCTCACCCGGATCACAAGTTCCCCTAACGAGTGCACAAATATCTAGCTTAATAAAGAGATAAACCTTTCTATTTAAAAGCGAATTTATATTCAGAGATGGTTTAACTGTACTCTGTCCTCTGGGAGTGGGAAACGCTGCCCATGTAGAGGGCTTAGTCATTAAAAATTATTAAGTAACAGTAAATTCAGCGCATTAACTTGTAGGTTCTTCATTTTATTCTTTGAACTTAGTGCTATAACACAAGAGCTAATACATGCAATGGCAAGAACCATCGTTACACCTGGCAAGTCACGTGTGTTAACATCAGTGGTGACGTTGCTAGGCTCACACCTCATGTTCCAAACTCCGGCATAACTGCAGAATGGAGCAGGCAGAACAAACTCTGCCTTCTAAATGTCTCACTGTATACGGGCGGACGTTTAACCTCACACAGCAACGACTTTAACAGTAAAGTGAAATAACTTAGGTTTCATTTAGAAGTGCGTCAACAGGAGGGCCTCATAAACTGTCCAGGGTGCATGCGTTGCCGTATCTTTTTACTTGGGTAATGTTTTGACGATAGTCTTATTGAAAATCACCAACCGTAGTTTCTTCTTCAGCTTTTGGGACCTCATTATCAGAACTCAGTACCCAATAAAAAAATGCTAGTTATATCAAAACAAAACAGAGTACGATATGGTTACAAAAAATAGTTGTTTTTGTAATTATCAAATTGCGTTTGCCGAGCTTTCTCTCCTCTCAAGATCTGTGAGGCTATTATTTTTTTCTCATAGATCATGTAGTGTATAGCCCTTTAGAAGTCATCACTGCTGCCTTTAATATATTTGAAGGCATTGACCTACGCTTTCCTCCTCTGATTTCATGATGAGGATATCCTTGTGACTCCTGCTTGGATTCTTGCATACTTCTCTGTCAGGCTCTACCAGTGTTACTCTCACCTTACGTCTTATTATTTGTTATGTAATGGCCATGTTCCTTCTTATGACCACTTGTATGTAAATTATTCATTTCTTGCTCTTCTAGTTGATTCCCTATTACAATGTCGCTTTTCTTGTTCTGTATTTCTCCCATATCTCCTTGCTCCTAGTTTTGGTTTATCTCCAGCTTGGGTTAAGGAAATCATTGGCTCTCTTTGTTGTTAACACTAACTTACTTCTTTGTTGTGCAGTTCTTTCTATAGCTTTCATTTGTTTCATTTTTTACTATTCAATAGGCCCTGCATCATTTCCAGCTACTCTTTCCTTCAAGTTTCGTGTCACAGTGCACACTATTCAGGAAATCTTCCATTCCCACAATAGTCTCCCGAAGGCAGTCAGGTCATCTATTTTTACGTTATCCTCTTACCTCTCTCCAGTCCTACCTTATACCGACTTTCAAATATTAAAAACTAACAATTGCACTGTCACTTGTTCCAAATGGCTCTCTACATCACATCATGTCTGGTTTGTTTAGGGTAAAGATTAAATTTCCAGAATTGTCTTTGCTAATTTTGTTCTTTACTTTTCCACTCCTCTCTACAAATAGAGATTCAAATTTTTAGTCTGTTTCCTCGTGGTTATATTTAATTCCAGCCCTAATAACTCACTCTGCTGTTTCCTCTAGTTCACTGTAGACATGTGATCTTCCACGTACTACAGCTTCAGACTCCTGTTGCTTAATATAAGTGTGTTGTATATTACTGCTACTACTACCTAAGAATAACCTCACTTAGTCTTAAGTGTCTGCTTTACAGATTCCCTGAAATTTCCTGTTTGGTAGTTCTTCTGTCTATATAAATCGCTATTTATTTCTGATTAGGAATCCAGTGGAGTTAATTTCTGCTATAACCATTATGCCTGGTCCTCCTGTTATTTTCTTTAGCTCGCTACTCTTAAGAACGTAAAAACATAAGAAAGAAGGAACACTGCAGCAGGCCTACTGACCCATGCGGAGCAGGTCCATGTCCACCCCCCCCCCCGGATTAGCCCAATGACCCACCCAGTCTGGTCGCCTCCACTCAGCAGCACAAGCTAGTCAGGTCTAACTCACACCCACCCACACCCACTCATGTATTTATCTAACCTATTTTTAAAACTACACAACGTTTTAGCCTGAATAACTATACTCGGGAGTTTGTTCCACTCATCCACAACTCTATTACCAAACCAGTGCTTTCCTATATCCTTCCTGAATCTGAATTTTTCCAACTTGAAACCATTGCTGCGAGTCCTGTCTTGGCTGGAAATTTTCAGCACGCTATTTACGTCCCCTTTACTTATTCCTGTTTTCCATTTGTACACCTCGATCATATCCCCCCTAATTCTACGCCTTTCGAGAGAGTGCAGGTTCAGGGCCCTCAGTCTATCCTCATAGGGAAGATTTCTGATACATGGGATCATCTTTGTAATCCTCCTCTGTACGTTTTCCAGAGCATTTATATCCATTCTATAATGCGGTGACCAGAACTGAGCAGCATAGTCTAAATGAGGCGTATCCTCTTGTTGGCAGATAGAAGATAAAGCTTTCACCACTCCTTCGGAATGACACTAGCATTTTACAAAATATAATATCAATAAACCTAATATCCTTCATCATATATATATATATATATATATATATATATATATATATATATATATATATATATATATATATATATATATATATATATATATATATTATATATATATATATATATATATATATATATATATATATATATATATATATATATATATATATTATTGTAACCACGAACAAGTGGTATTTAATCAATAACAAACTGCGGCTAGCCGGGGGATCGAACCCGTGTTGTTTTAAGCCAAGACTGGCCTGGACATAAACAGGTAACCCATCCAGTCCTTCATGGATGTGTAACAGAAGGTGTATGAAACCTGGCCATCTACTGCGGGTAGTAAAAAAAATGTTAAAGAATGAAACACTTGTGCAACATTTGGAAATCTTTACTGGGGGAACGTTTCGCCAGCGAATGGCTTTAGTCCAATACAGAAAGGAAAGATGGAAGATGAGGAGTTTGAGGCAGTCAGTCCCTCATCCTGGACACGATGTGTCCAGTCCATCAACATTGAGAAAATTACTTTTCTTAAGATGGATGGATTGAACACATCAACTCCAGCCTGAGGGACTGATTACCTCAAACTCCTCCTCATCTTCCACTGTTCTTCTCTATGTTGGACTGAAGAAGCCACTGGCTGACGAAACGTTTCCTAAATAAATAACTTATCAAATATAGCACAAGTGTTTCATTCTTCAATTTATCGGTTTTCGAAATCATTTACATCAAAATAAAAATTGTCTTCACTTCCCCAAGTACCACACTGGATTTAGTTCGCAACCTTAATTTCCAGTATTTATACTCAACACTGCTATTATTTTTCATCCTGGTCAATATTAACTCTTGGACCCGTAGGGTTAATCTCACCATCGTATTTTGGGCAATTTATAGTTTGTTTTTAATTTTTTAGAGCAGAGTACTATGAAAAGCAGGAATGGTCTACATGACATTGTATTAGAGCTTGACATTGGGTATTCCTTGCTTGATGAGGCAGGTATCGCTCCTCTCTACACAAGTACTTGAACCGGGCATTGCCAGCATATTAAACTACATTATTCGCTGTCACCTGACATGAAAGGGTCAAAGGCTATTCTTTGATATTTCACTGAAATTACTGCTGAGATGAGTTTAGTGTTTAATAATAATAATAATAATAATAATAATAATAATAATAATAATAATAATAATAATAATAATAATAATAATAATAATAATAATAATATTATTATTATTATTATTATTATTATTATTATTATTATTATTAATAATTGTTACACAGAATATGGGAGTACCTGGGGGTTAAACCCTTGTCTAAGGGTAAAGGTAAGAGTTACACACATCTCAGGCAGAAACAGGTCACCCAGGGCTATCCCAGTCACAACAGAAAGCGCTAAATCAGCATTTGGTACTTCAATGGGTTGGTTAACAGAGGGTTAGGCAAAAATCCTAGTTAGGAAAATATATATATTCATTCGTCATAACACTATGTACACACTCTAGAAAACACCTTCATATATCTCCTATCCTAAACGCCCAATTAACAGTACACAAGAAGCAGGCGGCTGGAGAGTCCAGGAAAACATAAGCATTTAGCCTAGCAATGCCAGGCCTTCACTACCGACCCCATTCCTTATTTCTCACTCATCCCACAGCACCCTGACCATGTCAGAGCCTAGGTGAGCATACAGGTAAACCATAGAAGAGCCTATGGCTTGAGTTTGCTAAACAAAAGGAGTACACAACTACAAAACTTAGCTTAATACACGGCGTCTCCAACACCAGCCTCTTTGCCATGCTGACCACACGTGACTGCTCCAAGCTATGCTCACCCGCTAACCAAAACACAGTTGGAAAATAAATCCCTGGCAGGATTTCCTTACATTTACAGTTTAAAGTACTTTACAGTACCCCTAAATGCACATTATGAATTATAAAATTATGCTTTACAATTATAACATTCATACTATTATGGTACACTTCACCATGCATTACAATGTCATGCAGAACCCTGCATAATAATAATAATAATAATAATAATAATAATAATAATAATAATAATAATAATAATAATAATAATAATAATAATAATAATAATAATAATAATAATAATAATATCTTTATTTACTACAAGCACATGTACAAGGTATACAGTCCTAGCTGACATCAATGACATACTACTATATAGAAAGCCCCTTGTTATGCTGAGCATTTCGGGCAAATTAGGTCAGTTTTGTCCCAAGATGCGACCCACACCAGTCGACTAACACCCAGGTATCCATTTTAAACTGATGGGTGAACAGGGACAATAGGTGTCTTATGGGAACACGTCCCTAATTTTTCCAGCTGTACCGGAGGAGATTCGAACTCCGGATCTCAGTGTGTGAGGTGAGTGCGCCAGTGATCGAGCTACGGGACACCTTAAAAGTATTTGCTCTTTCTGCTTTACCTTTTGAGCCAAATAGTAACTTCCGTTGTTAGTAATTGAAGCAACTGTTTTCTGTTAACCATTTCCTACAGGACTCTAGTTCCAGTGCCAGTACTTTAGCAGTCTTCTGTGAATATTATCCTGACACTAAGAGAGCCTTGACAAATGCGTACAGTAGGAGTCTACACTAATGGGCATGTCATTTACATGACACTAGAAGAGCAGGGGTCCCAAGAGTCTTCTTGTGGAACTCCACATGTTTTCGGCAAGAATTCTGATTCTTTATTATTAACTTTGACAGTTTCTTTCCTGATACTCGGATAAGACTTAAACCAGTTTGCAGAGGCAATTCCGGTCGCCTGTAGCTTTTAACTTAATAAGCTAAGATTAATAGGTCTAACGTGACCATTTCTCTGAAGTTTCCTTTTGGCGCTTGGTTTCCGTCTTAATCTATCAGGTTAACAATTAATAAATCATCTGATGAATGAAATCTCATGAAACCTGAATGGTAACTTTGTAGAATATTATTTTCATTAAGATGCCTAGCTACTAAGTAATATACTACTTTCTCTAGGACTATGGACATAACGGAAGTATACTAACAGTCCTATAGTTACTGACAGTTGATTTATATTTTCCTTTAAATTAAAGTGACTGGCCGACTTAAGGTCGTCTGGCACGGCATTAGAGGCTATGGATGACCTAGTCATGAGAGCTGTCTAGTTTCATTTCGGAGTCACCATCGTTTAGGAATATGGCTGGAATGTTGTGAGGTCCGGTGCTTTTTGGTTGGGATCAGCTTAGTTCCTTGAGTACAAGTTCATAAGATACATAACACAAATAACCCGCACATTGTAAATGGTCTAAATCAGACCGAAACGTCGTCGTAAGCTTCTCTCTCACCTATATGCGTTTTATTTGTGCATTGTTCCGGTCACGGTATTGTACCTTATGTTCTTCATAAGATACACCTGAAAGCTGGAAATTCTTTGGTATATTGTCGCAGTATTAACAAGTCTCGTAGGGAGAGTTGACACCGTGTGCACACTCGGTGTTGTTATAGCTGAGAAATGCATAATCCGCGTTCTTCGTGGGATTTGGGAAGAAGGTTGAAGAGGTGTGGTGAATTATTACACTTAGAATTGTATAACACGTTAGCAGTGGTAATTTCAATGACACTTTTACTAGGGGGGAACCCCCCCCCACACACACACACACATACACACGCACACACACACATACACACACACACACATACACACATACACACACACACACAAATACACACACACACACACACACATACACACACCAAATCCTGAGGAAAGACAGAGAGAACAGGGGGGGTGGAGGTTACCTGGAGGTCACTTGGAGGTTATTCTGGGGATCAACGCCCCCGCGGCCCGGTCCATGACCAGGCCTCCCGATGGATCAGGGCCTGATCAACTAGGCTGTTACTGCTGGCCGCACGCAGTCCAACGTACGAGCCACAGCCCGGCTGATCCGGCACTGACTTTAGGTATCTGTCCAGCTCTCTCTTGAAGGCAGCCAGGGGTTTATTGGCAATTCCCCTAATGCTTGATGGGAGGCTGTTGAACAGTTTTGGGCCCCGGACACTTATGGTGTTTTCCCTTAGTGTACCAATGGCGCCCCTACTTTTTATTGGGGGCATTTTGCATCGCCTGCCCAGTCTTTTACTTTCGTAGGGAGTGATTTCTGTGTGCAGATTTGGGACCATTCCTTCCAAGATTTTCCAAGTGTAGATTATGATATATCTCTCCCTCGTGCGTTCCAACGAGTACAAGTCAACTGTTTCCAAGCGTTCCCAGTAGTTAAGGTGCTTGACAGAACTTATACGTGCAGTAAAGGATCTCTGTACACTCTCTAGATCTGCGATTTCACCTGCTTTGAATGGAGATGTTAATGTACAGCAGCATTCCAGCTTAGAGAGAACAAGTGATTTGAAAAGGATCATCATGGGCTTGGCATCTCTCGTTTTGAAAGTTCTCATTATCCATCCTATCATTTTCTTTGCACGTGCGATCGTGGCACTGTTGTGATCCTTGAAAGTGAGATCCTCAGACATTACTACTCCCAGGTCCCTTACATTATTTTTCCGCTCTATTGTATGGCCGGAGTCAGTAGTATACTCTGTTCTAGTTATTATCTCCTTCAGTTTTCCATAACGGAGTAGTTGGAATTTGTCCTCATTGAACATCATATTGTTTACCGTTGCCCACTGGAAAACTTTGTTTATATCTTCTTGGAGGTTAACCGCGTCCTCAGCAGATGACAGCCTCGTGCAGATCCTAGTATCATCCGCAAAGGATGATACGGTGCTGTGGTGTATATCTCTGTCTATTTCTGATATGAGGATAAGGAATAAGATGGGGGCGAGTAGTGTGCCTTGTGGAACAGAGCTCTTCACTATGGCAGCCTCCGATTTAACTCTGTTGACCACTACTCTTTGTGTTCGATTTGTTAGGAAGTTGAAGATCCATCTCCCCACTTTCCCAGTTATTCCTTTAGCACGTATTTTATGGGCTATTACGCCATGATCGCATTTGTCAAATGCTTTTGCAAAGTCTGTGTATATTACATCTGCATTCTGATTTTCTTCCAGTGCATCCAAGGCCATGTCATAGTGATCCAGTAGTTGTGAGAGGCAGGAGCGACCTGCCCTGAACCCATGTTGCCCTGGATTGTGCAGATTTTGGGAATCCAGGTGATTTGCAATCCTGCTTCTTAGCACTCTTTCAAAGATTTTTATGATGTGGGACGTCAGAGCTATTGGTCTATAGTTCTTAGCTAATGTTTTGCTGCCACCTTTATGGAGTGGGGCTATATCCGTTGTTTTAAGTGACTGTGGAATTTCACCCATGTCCAAGCTCCTCCTCCATAGTGTACTTAGGGCACGCGAGAGGGGCTTCTTGCAGTTCTTAATGAAAACAGAGTTCCACGAGTCTGGGCCCGGGGCTGAGTGCATAGGCATGTTGTCAATGGCTTTTTCGAAATCTATCGGAGTTAGGGTAATGTCGGAAATCTGGCATACATTTATGGAGTTTTGAGGCTCATTCATGAAGAAATCATTTGGGTCGTCGATCCTCAGACCGATTAGTGGTTCACTAAACACAGAGTCGTACTGGGATTTCAATATTTCACTCATTTCCTTGTTGTCATCTGTGTAAGTCCCATCCTGTCTGAGTAAGGGCCCGATACTAGATGTGGTATTTGCCTTGTTTTTGGCATATGAAAAGAAATATTTTGAATTTCTTTCAATTTCACTAATAGCTTTAAGCTCCTCCTGCCTCTCCTGGTTCCTGTAAGAGTCATTTAGCTTAAGTTCGATAGTTTCCACTTCCCTGGTCAGCGCCTCCTTTCGTGTATCAGATATTCTAGCACTCCTGAGGAGCTCAGTGACTCTTCGTCGTCTTCTGTAGAGGGAGCATCTTTTTCTCTCCAGTTTACTCCTGCTCTTCTTCTTTCTTAGGGGAATATGCCTAGAACATGCTTCGGCTACCAGGAAGTTGATCCTTTCAAGGCACTGGTTTGGATCCATGTCATTTAAGACATCTTCCCAACATGTTTCGTTTAGGACATGGTTTACCTGGTCCCAGTTGATGTTCTTGTTGTTGAAGTTGTATTTTGTGAAGACACCTTCACAGGTACATGCATTCTGCTGATCAGGACCCCTATGCATGTACGTCTGGACTTCGATTAGATTGTGATCGGAATTAGTTGTTTTTGATATTCTTATGTCTCTTATCAGGTCCTCATTATTTGTGAAGATAAGGTCAAGTGTGTTTTCTAGTCTTGTTGGCTCCACTATCTGCTGGCTTAAGGTGTGTTTTTCGCAGAGACTTAGTAGCTCATGTGTGTGTGACCTTTCATCTGCCCTACCTCCGGGGATTGTTTCAGCTATAACATTATTTGCTACATTCTTCCATTTTGTATGCCTTAGGTTGAAATCACCAAGCAGTAAGATGTTTGGGGATGGAGCTGGAAGGTTTTCCAAACAGTAATCAATTTTCAGTAGCTGTTCCTTGAACTGTTGTGAGGTTGCATCTGGTGGCTTGTATACAACCACAATGACTAGGTTTTGGTTCTCGATCTTTATTGATAGAACTTCAACTACCTCATTTGTGGTGTTCAGCAACTCCGTGCAGATAAGGGACTCTTTGACATACAGGCCAACCCCCCCTTGTTGCCTGTTTTTTCTGTCGCATCTAAAAAGGTTGTAACCACTTATCCATATTTCACTGTCAAAGTGATCTTTTGTGTGAGTCTCTGTGAAGGCTGCAAACATTACATTAGACTCCTCTAGAAGTCCACTGATAAAAGGTATTTTGTTGTTGGTGGATGGCTTAAGGCCCTGTATATTAGCAAATATGAACGAGGTTGTATTCTGTGTTTGTTGGGGGGATTTTGTTATTGGCATCAGTAGTTGTAATTCTGGAGGGCCATGGGTGGCCACTGGCTGCGCCTCCAGTCCAACAAGGCTCCAAGGTGGTGGACTATTTTTGTTATTTCCTTCCATTTTCTTTTTTCGTTTCCTGCCACTAAAAAAATCACCTGGAGTTGGGTTGTCGTAGCTACTATTGTTTGTCTTGTGGGGTCTGTGCCTCCTGGTCCCTTTTAGACGGTATGCAGGGCACTCGATGTTGTAACACTGCTTCTGGAGGACCGAGGAGTGACACATTTTTGGGTGAAAGAAAGTACAGAAAGAAGAACGACACACTCCTTTAGACAGGAGGTCGCTACATATTTTGGGATGGTCAAAGTTGCATGTCCCATTTTTTTCCCCTGTTATTCCATGCTTACAGATGCCCCAAGCATAATATTTGCACAAATTCACCTTTGGTTGAGAATTTTTGGGAGGTGTGTTGTCAATTTCTGCAGGTTCTGGGACTGCACTATAATCCTCAGTATCCAAGCCAGGGCCACCCCGTCCTGGATTCCATCTACTTTCCCCAGTAGAGGAAGAAGGAGGAGACTCCTCTCCAACATCTGTACTGTGGGCCACGGTCTTGTGCAATGATGGTTGTATATTTACGGTTTTAGATGGTTGTATATTTACTGTTTTTGTGGTGGTTTTGGTAGTGTCCCTAGGAGAGTCTGGGCTGGCAGTAAGGCTGGGGGCTGGGTCTGGGTCGGCACTGGGGCTGGGGGCTGGGGCTGGGTCTGGGTCAGCGGCTGGGCCTGGGCCAGCGGCTGGGCCTGGGCCAGCACCAGCACTGTGGGTATTAGTGCTATGACTGGGGGAGCCTGGGCCAGCACCAGCACTGTGGGTATTAGTGCTATGACTGGGGGAGCCTGGGCCAGCACCAGCACTGTGGGTATTAGTGCTATGAGTGGGGGATGGGTCTGGCTTAGCACCATGTGGGTGACTAGATAGTTTTGAGTCATCTGTTGTGGTATGGACATTCTGCATTTTTTGATACACTATATCTTGCTCCCATGTTTTATATATTTTTGGTAGACTATCCAAAAGGTCATCCTTGTTTTCTTGATTATTTTTATCATTTATTACTCTTCTTAGTACCTTTCTGATACCTGCCCAAAGTTCTACATCTTTATTGCACAACCAGAAGCACCTTGCTAGTTCGAGGTCATTTTTTGAGGCTGTATTTAGTCTAGTACAAGAGATATGGTGTTTGGAAGAGCATACGTTGCATGAGATTCTGGATTTCCTTCCAAGGATTTTTTTACATGTCCCACAGATATGCTGTGGCATTGCTGATCAAAAATCACTGGAGTTTTGATGAGCTGGAGAGAGAAGACAGCAGAGAAGAAAGTGATTACATAGCAGGAATGCTTCTCTCTGGAGGTCCCAAGGTGGTAACAGCAGTGATGTATAACCCAACACAGAACAGCAGGAGGCCAAGGCAAGAGTACGACGAGAGCATTAGAGCGATGGTTGACACACTGGCTACAGTAGCCAGAAGAGCTCATGCATGCAGGGCAAAGCTCCTGATCATGGGTAACTTTAACCACAAGGAGATCGATTGGGAGAACTTGGACCCGCATGGGGGCCAAGATACATGGAGGGCTAAGATGATGGAGGTGGTACTGGAAAACTTCATGTACCAACACGTAAGGGACACTACAAGAGAGAGAGGAGAGGATGAACTAGCAAGGCTGGACTTAGTATTCACCTTGAGTAGTGCAGATATTGAGGACATCACATATGAAAGACCCCTTGGGGCCAGTGACCATGTGGTTTTAAGCTTCGAATAGACAGTAGAGCTACAAGTGGAGGGAGAAGCAGGAAGGCCAGGATGAATGAAGCCAAACTACAAGAAAGGGGACTACACAGGAATGAGGAACTTCCTGAACGGAGTTCAGTGGGAGAGAGAACTGGCAGGGAAGCCAGTTAATGAGATGATGGAATATGTAGCAACAAAATGCAAGGAGGCTGAGGAGAGGTTTGTACCCAAGGGTAACGGGAATAATGAAAAAGCCAGGATGAGCCCATGGTTTACCCAAAGGTGCAGGGAGGCAAAAACCAAGTGTGCTAAGGAATGGAAGAAATATAGAAGGCAAAGGACCCAGGAGAATAAGTAGAGCAGTCATAGACCCAGAAACGAATATGCACAGATAAGAAGGGAGGCCCAAAGACAATATGAAAATGACATAGCAGCGAAAGCCAAATCTGACCCGAAACTGTTGTACAGCCACATCAGGAGGAAAACAACAGTCAAGGACCAGGTAATCAGGCTAAGGAAGGAAGGAGGAGAGACAACAAGAAATGACCGTGAAGTATGTGAGGAACTCAACAAGAGATTCAAAGAAGTGTTCACAGAGGAGACAGAAGGGGCTCCAGAAAGACGGAGAGGTGGGGTACACCACCATGTGCTGGACACAGTGCACACAACCGAGGAAAAAGTGAAGAGGCTTCTGAGTGAGCTAGATACCTCAAAGGCAATGGGGCCAGATAACATCTCCCCATGGGTATTGAGAGAGGGAGCAGAGGCGCTATGAGTACCCCTAACAACAATATTCAATACATCTATCGAAACAGGGAGATTGCCTGAGGCATGGAAGACAGCAAATGTTGTCCCAGTCTTTAAAAAAGGAG